>NW_027187352.1:1367162-1477420 GCF_028583685.1 Petaurus breviceps papuanus
GAGAGAGAGAGAGAGAGAGAGAGAGAGAGAGAGAGAGAGAGAGAGAGAGAGAGAGAGAGAGAGAGAGAGACCTGCAGGGAATGAAAAGAAGCTAATTATCAAATTTTACAAGGATTATTTCTTTTTTTCTTATGCTTGTTTTTAGGTTATTTTTCTTCTCATTGGCATTTTCAGCAGATAGATTATAGGAGTAAGGAAAAGAAACAAAATATCAAACTATGTTTTAGTAAGATACATGGTATCATGGAAAGAGTGCCAGGTTTGTAAGAAGACTTGAAGTTCTCACTGACTCACTGGGCAAATCCTCTCTCTAAATCTAAATTTCCTCAAATGTAAAATGAGAGGACTGATTGAGATACCTAGCATTCTTCATATTTCTGATTTTTTATGCTCTAACTTTTTTTTTTGGAGGGGAAATTGGGGTTAAGTGATTTGCCCAAAGTCACACAGCTAGTAAGTGTTAAACATCTGAGGCTGGATTTGAACTCAGGTCCTCCTGACTCCAGGGCCGTTGCTCTATTCACTGTGCCACCTAGCTGCCCCAATGCTCTAACTCTTAACACCATTTGTCCTAAGATTCTTTCTAATGTTAACATTCTGCTATTCCATGGTTATGCCATGGAGATAGCTGAAATCACTGGTTTAAAATGATGTTGATTACTGAAATCTAAGATCTGTTTGGCTGTCATATCTTAGTCCTACTTTAACCTTCACTCAAGTGGATGAGGCTATTTTACAAAAAGGTTTTCTTTGTAGAATTATATACTAAATTGACCAAATATGAAAAATTCCTAATGTGCCTTATAAGGGACAGCTAGCCACCACTTAAAGAAGCCCTGATGGGAGAAGATTGCCCTTCCTAATGTCAAAGGTCTTGTACTAACAAAGACAGATGCCAACAGAATGCTTTTATATTTAGAAGCAGACACATTTTCTACCAAGGTCTTATGCTACCAATGCCAAAAAAAAAAAAGGCCTACCTGTGTCAATCAGCTTTGCACCAGAAAGCTAGATGAATGTAAAGGGGGGAAGGCATGAATGCAATTCCTGGTAATACCTATAAGACTGGCTGTACTGATTTTTTTGTTGTTGTTGAACTTTCTCAAAGCAAGGATTAAAAATGAAGTGTCATAAGACTAAGATTCTCTGATACAAAAGACGAAACAACCTAGAATGGAATCATTTTTCCCAGTTACCATTTGAAAAAGTGAAAAGAAAGATTTGTCACTGGTGAGCACACTGCCATTTGAATACATTGACTGTGGTGCTCATTTGAAGTGAAGGAAGAGGATTGATTTATGTTGGACAACACATAAAATCTGATTTTTACAAAAATTTATTAAATATTTTGAGGTGTTGTCCAGAAGGAATGCAAAGATGAAAAGGGAGAGTTTCTGCACTCAAGAAGTTTTTAGAATGAGGAGCAGAGGATAAGTGGCTTTGGTCCAAGGCAGACTGATACAAGTGCATAGAAAAGGTCTAGGCAAAGTGGATAGACCACAGCATGTGACAATGCCTTTTACACTAAGGAGAGAATTCCGGCCAGCACTAGATGTCTGGAGGTCCAATTCTTGCTGGGGTTACCTAAAATAAACTTCCAGAAATGAGAGGCGCTTTACCAATTATGCGCTGGGTTTAAATTTTAAGATAACTAAAGGGTGTTTTCTAGGGAGGATGGACGTTATTCAAGTTCTTCCAAATGGCAGGAGATGCCTAGAACTGTTTCTGAAAACTAAGTGCTGCTAGAGAGAAGTAGCTTACTCTTGCCTACAAGGTAACTTCATATCTACTTTATGTGTGTTTTCTATATAACCGTGTTTGTGTTTTGCATCTATGTATGAACACACACACATTATGTTGTCTTCCTCATTAGGATGTAATTTCCTTGAGGCCAAAGATGGTTTTGCTTTTGTCTTTGTATTCCTAGTGCTTAACATATGTTTGCTGGTTTGAAAATCATCTTTTATACTGTTTTTGAGATCTAGGTTGGACCATGTCATTCTCCTACTCAAAAACTTCAGTGACTCCCTACTGCTTTTGGGTTTAAATACAAACTTCTGAGCTTGGCACTGATACCTCTCCACAATATGGCCTCATTGAACTTTCTATACTTCCTTCATGCATTCTACATTCTGGTCAAACTGAGGTATTAGCTTATTTTTTCAACCCAACATGCCACCTCCTGTCTCCATGCTTTGTCACAGGCTGTCGTCCTTACCTGGAATATACTCTCTCATCTCTACCTTTTGGAATCTTCATCTTCCTTCGTGGAAGACTCAGTTCTTTCACTCCTCCCCATGTGGAGTTTTCCTGATCCCTAATGTGGTCAGTGATCTCTCCTTCTTGAAATGACTTTCTACTTATTTGTCTCTATATCTAAGATCGATGAGCTGGAAGGAAACATGGCGTATACCACAAAAAGAATGTATTTTGAGAATAAGGTTTATTTAATTTTTTCCTTTGAATTCCCAGACTTTATCCTTGTGCCACAAAGTAGACAAATAAATATTAATTTACTTGCATTGAAGTGCCAGCTGCCCCATTTTCTAGTTGTATGATGACTTCCCTACTCCAACTTCAGCTTTCTTGTCTGTCAACCAAACCCATTCTAAGAAAATCATTTTGGCAGCTGTGAGGAGGATAAGATTTGAGCAGGGAGACCATTTAGGTTATTTTGATAGTCTAGGTAAAAGGTGATTAGGGTCTAAATTAGGGTTGGGTTGTGTGAGTGGAGAGAAAAGGATGTTTATAAGAAATGTTGGGGGAAAGAAATGACAAGATTTGGTAGCCAGCTGGATTTGTGAGGTAAGAATGAGGAGTGAAAGACGATTCTGAGGAAGTATATCCGGATAATTAGAAAGGATGATCCTGCCTGGGACAGTTAACAGGAAGTCTGGAAGAGGGATGGGTTGCAGGGAAAGATACTAAGTTCTGATAAGTAAGTGTTAGTTTGAAATATCTACAGAACATTCAGGGATTTTCAGGAGGAAGTTTAGGAGAGAAACCAGGGCTGGATATATAGATCTGGGAATAATCTGCAGAGATAATAACATGGGTAATGATGAGATTATCAAGTGAGAGAGTATAGAAAGAAAAGAGAAGTGAGCACAGAATCTTGGGGTACACCTATAGTCAGTAGATATGACAAGGATGAAGAACTGGCAAAGGAGACTGAGGAGACACAGGCAAGAAGATAACCAAGAGAATCTTAAAAAAAACCCCACCCCACAGAACAGCCCCCCACTCTCTGCTCCCCCAAAACAAGAACCAGAGAAAAGAGAATATCCAGAAGGAAAAGGTATTTGAATTAATCTAAATACACAATACTCCCATCATAGAGAAAAGAAAATATACTACATACAGTTAAAATAATACATCGTAGCTTTTCTTTTTGCTTTAAAAAATTTTTTTGGGGGGGCAATTGGGGTTAAGAGACTTGCCCAAGGTCACACAGCTAGCTTTTGTGTTAAGTGTCTGAGGTCACATTTGAACTCAGGTCCTCCTGACTCCAGGGCCGGTGCTCTATTCACTGTGCCACCTAGCTGCCCCACATTGTGTCTTAGAACCAACTGCACAAGTTTCATATTGTGTATCAAGAAGCTACAATCCCTGACAGGCTCACAAGATAACTGATAATTTTGGTTAACTTGAAGAAAAGAAATCTAAATAGACAAAATAATTTAATTACCTGATTATTCTCAACCTATCAAGTTGTGAGGAGAACATTGATATTTTCTACAAAATGTAAATATTATATTGTTCCAAATACTAGGTGTACCCCTAAAATGAAAAATCTCTAAAAAAAACAAACAAACAGAAAGCACCTTGCCAATTGCCCCCTCCTGGCTTGCCTTTCATAATTCATGTGAACAGGAAGTTGTATCCATACAGCACCTGACCTTTTGTAGCATATGCTTTTCATACAACATCCCAGGTAGAGAAGCCTATGGAAAGCTCCTATACACCCAATCATCTGTGCCATGGTGACAATGCAGAGGACTATAGTGGGGAATAAGTTCAAAAATAACATTTGTTTTTGTTAAGAACACAAAGCATTTCATAAAATATTAAGGTGAAAAGACAACTCCAATTTGTTAATTGCTACAACTCAACACAAGGCACCAGGACCTAGATTTTTTCCCTCCTCTTTAGAGCTGGGTTTTAAGGATAATATCCAAATGTTTACAGAGAGATTGTATAATAACTAGCTCATGTTAATTGACACAAACAATATTCCTGTAAAGAAGATAAGCAATATTAACCGAAATCTAATGGCCTTTTTTGTCCCCACACATCTTGAACTTTCTGCGGCTCTTGACATTGATGACCTATACACTCCCTTCTCTTTTGGAAGATTTTCTTCTCTTCTGTCTTTAAAAATACCATACTGTCCTGGATTTCTTTCCTTTTACTTCTTTAACCATTCCTGTATATCATTTTCCTCATGCTTTAATATAGATGACAGCCACAGTCTATCTCCAGCCCTTCCCTTTTCTCTTTGTATACTCTTTCCCAGACAATCTTTCATTTTCACAGTTTTAATGACTACGTCTATATAAGTGATCCCCAAATATGTCTTCCCAATATTGACTTCTCTTCTGTACTTTAGGCCTATTTTATTAAATGTCACACAGGGGCAGAGAACCTGTGGCCTTGAGGCCATATGTGGCTCTCTACGTCCTCAAGGGCAGCCCTTTGATTGAATCCAAACTTCACAGAACAAATCCTCTTCTTGTTCTGTAAAACTTGGATTCAGTCAAAAGGCTACACTCAAGGACCTAGAAAGAAGGCCACATGTGGCCTCAAGGCTGCAGGTTCCCAATTCATGGAGGATCTCTCCACATGGAAGTTCTACAAGCACAACAAATTCAACATGTCCAATTCTGAGCCCGTCATCTCCCTTCCAAACCTGCTTTTCCTGACTTCATGACTTATGTTTGCAAAACCCCCCCATAACTCATGTTTGGAATTCTGCACCCAACTCTCCAGTTTCCTTTATGTCTCCTATCTAGTCAGTTACCAAATGTTAGGATTTGGTTTTCTGGTGTCTAAATAACATTTATCCTATATGATACTTTCTTTTCCAACTGCCAGTCCTTCAGTAAATGCCTTCATTACAATCTACCTAGACTTACAATATGTGTATGCACTTTTTTTACCTTAACATTCATTTTAAAAAACTGAGTTTCAAATTTTCTCCCTACCCCAAGCTCCTCCCCTGCCCACTGAGAAGGCAAGAAGTATGATATCAATTATAAATATCATCATGCGAAACATATTTCCATATTAGCTATGTTACCAAAAAAAAAAAGCAAGAAAATGAAAAAAGCTCGCTTCAATCTGTCCTCAGAACTCATCAGTTCTCTCTCTGGATGTAGACAGCATTTTTCATTGTGAGTCCCTTGGAACTGTCTTGAATCATTGTATTGATTAGAATAGCTAAGTCTTTCACAGTTGATCATTGTTATAATATTGCTATTACTGTGCACATCATTCTCCCACTTTGACTCACTTTACTTTGCATCAGTTTATAAACATCTTCTCAGGGTTTTCCTGAAACCATTCTCCTTGTCATTTCTCACAGCACAACAGTTTTCCATCACAATCATATATCACAACTTGTTTAGCCATTTCCCAATCGATGGGTATCCCTTCACAGTTTCCAATTCTTTGCCAGTGCAAAAATAGTTACTATAAATATTTTTGTACATACAGGTCTTTTTTCTTTTCTTTGATCTCCTTGGGATACAGACGTAGTAGTGTTATTGCTGGGTCAAAGGGTATGCAGTTTTATAGCCCTTTGGGCATCGTTCCAAGTTTTCTCCAAAATGGTTAGAACAGTTCACAACTCCACCAATAGTGCATTAGTGTCTCAATTTTTGCACATCCCTTCTGTAGTGCCAATATGATATTTACAGTGCCCATGATCACGATAAAGACCATGACTATAAATATTGCCACATGGCACTCGATCGCAAAATATAACAAATTCTCTCTATATAGCACAGAAGCAAAACATTTATTTAGACAACGAAAAACCAAATCCTAAAACCAGGAAGCCAATTCCATCATAGTAGTAAAGAAGTTAACAAGCTATAACAACACTGGATAACCACAACATCCTTTATCCTTCCCATAAACCAATATAAGATCAATATTTACTGACAAGCCTATCTGACTCCTTGCCTAAGTGCCATCTCCCCTAGCCATCTAGTCTAGCTCTGACTCTCAGCTTCCTGTGGGCTCTGCTCTACCCTTCAGCAAACTCCTCTCATTAACAGGCTCCATGTGATTACATTCAGCCTATTAGGGGGCAGAGTTTACTTTCAAAGCAGGGAAGGTCATCAAATTCCCCCTAGGCCTATTAAGGGGCAGAGAAGATCTTCAAATTCTCATTACCGTTATAACTTTCAGCATTTGTCATTTTCCTTTTCTGTCATGACAGCCAGGCTGATAGGTGTGAGGTAGTACCTCTGAGTCGTTTTAATTTTCATTTCTCTAATCAATAGTGATTTAGAGCATTTTTTAATATAACAATTGATAGTTTTGGTTTCTTCTGAAAACTGCTTGTTCATATACTTCGATTATCAATGGAGGAATGGCATTTATTTTTATAAATTTGGCTCATTTCCCTCTATATTTGAGAAATGAGACTTTTATTAGAGAAATTTACTGTAAAACCCTACCTCCATTTCCCTCTTTTCTTCTAATTTTGGCTGCACTGGTTTTGTTTGTGCAAAATGTTTTAAATTTCCTGTAATAAAAATTATCCATTTTACTTCCCTGCCTAGACTTTTGCAAAAGTCTGGCAAAGGGTCCTCCCAACTCTATTCTTTTCCCTTTAATCTATCCTTCATAATGATATCATAATATTCTCTTATATATAGATATAGTGCAGCTGGGTGGCATAGTAGGCAGAGAGGTGGGTCTAAAGTCTAAAGTCAGGAAGACTCACCTTCAAATCTGGCCTCAGACACTTACCATCTGTCTGACCCTGGGCAAATCACTTAATCCTGTTTGCCTCAGTTTCCTGATCCATAAAATGAGCTAGAGAAGGAAATGGCAAACCACTCTAGTATCTCTGCCAAAAAAAGTCAAATGGGGTCACAAAGAGTCAGACATGACTGAAAATGATTGAACAACAACAAGCATAGATATTGTCATGTCACTCTTCTGTTCAAAACTCTTTAGTGGCTTTCTATTGCCTACTGGGTAATGTTCAAACAAGGCCTTTAAGAAGTAGTGCCATCCTACCTTTGTGAGTATTCTTTGATATCATACCTTTAATATACTCTATTATCTAATGAAACTGGATAACTCTTTGTCCTCAGCTTATGAATTCCATGTCCCATCAGTATGCTTTGCTATTATCTAATATACTTACCACATAATACTGTATATTAAATATGTTTATGTATTATCCTCCTAAGACTGTGAGCTCAGTGAGGGAAGGGTCAATATCTTATTTAAACTTTGCATCATTCCTCTTGGCTAACACAGTGCTTTGCACACAATAGGTGCTGAAAAATTATTTCTGAACAAATGAATTTTACATATAAGGAAAGGACATTTTCCTGTTTAGGACCTAAAAATCAAGTTTTAGTTTCCAATTCATCATTCTCTCTCTCTCTCTCTCTCTCTCTCTCTTTATATACATATAATAAACAGATTATTAACCTGCATTCAACTGGATACTGCTTCTTAATTCAAAAGATATGGGATATCCTTGTTAAGAATGCTTCCTTCACCAACACCTACCATGCTAAACTTACTAACTGGTTTCATGAGTTGCTGTGGCCAAAAGAGTCTATTTTATAGTCACCAACCCTGTGGTAATAAGCCTCTTTTAGAAAGGCTGGGCTTCAGCCAGGTCTGCTTTTGACATTTTTCCTATCTGGTATGTCCTGAGAGTGGATGGGTGGATGACTGAGGGTTATCACCATTTCACAAGGAGACATCCAAGAAAGAAATTAGTGGGGGATGTAATGGTAATGAGAATTTGAATATCTTCCCTGCCTCTTAATAAGTCTAGAGGAATATGAAGACCTTCCCTGATTTGAAAACAAATTCTGCCCCCTAATAGGCTGAATGTAGTCACATGGAGCCTGTGGTGGGAGGAGTTTGCTGAAGGGTAGAGCAGAGCCCACAGGAAGCTGGGAATCAGAGCCAGAGTCAGAGACTGAGAGAGAGAGGATGCTCAGGCAAGGAGATAGAGAGGTTTGTGAGTAAATATTGATCTTATATTGGTTTGTGGAAAGGCATGACTCTTTGCTATATTGTGGTGCATTAACTTCTATGTTGCTTTGATGGATTCGGTTTCCTGGTGTTGGGATTGGTTTTCTGGTATCTAAATAAATGCTTTGCTTCTGTCCTCTATATGGAGAGTTTGTTATATTTTGTGATCGAATACCACACGGGAATATTTACAGTCACAGTCAGTATATTTATTGTGATTGTGGGCACTGTAAATATTGCACTGGCACTACAGGGAGGTAACAAAAATTTTATGTAACAAGCCCTTTGTACAAAGAAACAGCAAGAACATTAGCATAGGATTGGAAGAACTATGTTTCTAGTAGCTGTGATAAAAGAAATACGAATTCTTCATCCACCGAGGAAGGCTTTTGTATTCAATTTTTTCTTTCTGACATTATCTAAATATGGGCACAGTTAATTTACTGATAATAATGTCAGTATAATGTAAGCTCCTTTGGGGTAGAGGCTGTTTTTTTCATTTTGTTTTTGTATCCTTAGCACCCAGCCCAATGCCTTATATATAGTAGGTATTAGTTATATGCTTATCGATTTGGATTAGATATTTATATACTTTACAATTCACAAACTGCATTTCTTCTAACAGTCCTGTGAGACAGGCATTGCAGAAATTATTATCCCCATTTTATAGAGTAAGACACTAAGGTTTGAAAGGTTAAGTGACTTGTTGATAGTCCCAAAGCTAAAAGACATAGAAATCAAAATTCAAGACTTTGGACTCCCAATTCATGGCTATTCCTATGAAGATGCACTGCCCCCAAAATTGTGGAGAGTGTAAAAATGAGACCTCACAGTGGCCTTTACCTAATCCCAAATTGTCACTTTATAGATGAAAAAACTGAGGCCTACCATCAGAGATGTAGAAATATAAATATCAGCTAACATTTATCCATTACACACCCACACCCACACACACAACTAAACACAGTTAGCACTTAATAATGCCTTTTTCATTTATTTGCTCATTGATCCTCACAGCAATCTTGTAAAGTAGGTATCCCAAATTTGCAGATGAGGAAACTGAGGCTGACTTGCTAGAGCCTAAGCTAATTCCTGAGACTGGATTCAAAAACTGGTCTTCTTAACTCTAAGTCCACTATGCCATACTGTCTCCCAAAACCAATCCCTCTCCTTAATAAATAAGCACAATTTCCATTTACTTTATCATGTTTCCTCTGAAACTTATTGTTTAAAGGCCCAAACTAAAATTTTAATTTAACTAATAAATAGGAAAACTTTTCTACAGTGTATTACACACTGCCCTGCTTTCCAAAAGAGAATCAGAACAGAACCTTTCACTGATAACACGTGGCTAGAAGAGTTTTTCCATTTCTTCCCTTTGTACCAGCTGTCATTGTTGTTGGTAAGTAGCTCTTCCGAACATGTTACACTGTTATTTGTATAAGGAAGACAGCTAGAATGTACTTATTATGTACATGGCATAGGTAAGCCCTGAAGGAAGGGTCTAGGGCATCTCTAAAAAGATTAAGGCCTTCTGAAGGAAAAGTGCATCATCATCCAGCTTAAGTGGCATTAGAGTAGAGGACTCTAACTGGTCATATTATGTTTGAAATGTGGTCTTCCATTTGTTGGCTTATGATAGGCAGATGAGATGGTGGTAAACATCATTGTCCAAATTAGCTGGTCCAAGATTAAGAGGAAAGGATACTATTTCTGAACATTAAGGACAAAAGTAGAATTCACTATTATTTCCAAGAAAACATCAGAACCCTCACTGGAGTGGCTGGAATTTGGATGAACTCTTCCCACAAATTTATCTCCACAAAATCCTATAAAGGAAAGTTTTATTATCCATTCAGAGAGTAGAGTTGGGATCAGGGACAACATCCAGATTTGGTAGCATTTAACACCTTGCTGAACTCCCCACATCTGTGGGGAACTCAAGATGGATGGGGAATCATGGCTATAACAAAGTTATATGTGGAAACCAACTGTTGAAATGCACCCTTCTTTGTAAATAGGAGTAGGAGCATGTGTACCAGGAGCCTAAAACTTCTTTACTTCAACACAAAACAGACAATTTTGGGTACAGAAAAAGGAGCTAATGATGATTTCTGGTGTCTTTTATGGGATTTGGGATTGGGTAGCACTAACCAAAATATCTCTCAGACTAAAAGAAATATGTAGATGATATACAGTACAAATAGGTGATATCAAGTATTAGGAGTTCATGGTAATTCCCCACCTAATCAGGCCTGCCAGGAGCATGTCTTTGTCTTACTGATAATGAGGCCTAAGTACAAATTAATGATTGTCACCACCATTAGCATCGTTTGTGGTTCTTTGCTCAATGTTAGATCCACAGAGTTCCTAGATGCCCCTGAATTTGAGAGCCTATATAGCTGGAGCACCTGGGAATTGGGTTTAATGGTCTAATTACAGGTGCCCTGAAGCAGAAGCCTGGAGAGGGGACAAACTATTTGTTTTCCAATCTCAGAATTTGTCTGGCTGCGATTCAAATACAGGAAACGTTTTTGCAATCTGAGTGCTAGATGTCTCCTGGAAACAGCAAATTAGTAGATGCCTGGTCAAGATTATTTTGAGGGACAGACTCTTTCAGAATGAGCTGAAAGAAATGAAGGCACTTTGGACAGGACCTTTGTGTTGAAGAGATGACTTTCTATGAAAAATAGGTCTAAAACCACTTGGCTTTATGGAGTAAATTGATAAACAGATGCGTCATGGAGTAAAGGTTCCTTTAGGGGAAGGTAGGAAGCTGGTCCTAGATACCATGAATCAGAGTCCTATGAACTGGTTACATGGAATGTGACTTTGGATGCTGGGCATGAACTTTGAGGTATACAAAGGAAAAAAATGTTTGAGGGTCTGTTTCCTGTCCATATCTTATTTGTTCTTCCTCTTTTCTCTGGCTGACAACTAGTTTATTGTCAGAAAGGAGTTATAAGCCCAGGTCTGCCTCTTCAAATCCAGTGACCTTTCTACTCTGTGTTGTGACTATAAACCAAGCACTGGACTTTCTGCTAGAGCAGTGGTCTCCAAATATTTTTGAACATGTGCCCTATCAGTAAACTTTTTTTGAGTATGCTCTCCTCCCATAAGTGCATTATTAAATTATTTAAAACCGCATAATGTACCACTGTACTAATAATTGTGTTTGTTATAAAACTTAACAAAAATGGAAATTTTAAAAGGATGAAGTAAAAATGAAAAAAAAATTGAGCTCAGAGTCCTCTAAGGGGCCAATGGAATTGACAAGAAAAGGAGGGAGTTTGAGGCAGCTAGGTGGCGCAGTGAATAGAGCACCAGCCCTGGAGTTAGGAGGACCTGAGCTCAAATCTGATCTCAGACACTTAACACTTACTAGCCGTGTGACCCTGGGCAAGTCACTTAATCCCAATTGCCCTGCCTTTTCCCCTCCAAAAAGCAAAAAAAAAAAAAAAAAAAAGGAATGAGCTCTCCTTTAGGAAAATCACTTCAGCAGCTATGCAGAAGTTTATTGAGAAGTGGATAGTCTAGGTTAGAGGTGATGAGGGACAGACCTGGGTTGGTGGCAGTGAAAGCAGGGAGAAGAGAACAGATATGAGAGACTTGTGGAGGTAAAAGGAACAAGATTTGGCAACTGATTAGATATGTGAAGGATAGGAAAGAGAGCAGTCAAGGATAAAGCAAAGGTTGCAAATCTGTGTGACCAAAAGAGTGGTGGTGTACTTAATAAATATAGTTAAGTTTGGATGAAGGGAAAAAATAATGTAGTTACAATTCATCCCTATTTACTCATCCTGTTACTGTTTTCTACTGGAAAATAATAGGGTGTGTGTGCGTATGCGTATACGTGTGCACGCAGACCACTGTAGACATAATTTCTTTTCTTGCACTTTGCTTTATTGCATTTCTCAATATCACTTTTTTTTTATACAACTTGAAGGTTTGTGGCAACCCTGTGTCAAACAAATTTACTGACACAATTTTTCCAGCAGCATGTGCTCACATTATGTCTCTCTATCACATTTGGTAATTATTGAAATACTTCAAATTTTTAAATAATTGTTATATCTCTTATGGTGATCTGTGATCAGTGACCTTTGAAGTTACTACTATAATTGTTTCAGGATGCCAGAAACTTCACCCACATAAGATGGTGAACTTAATTAATAAATGTTGTGTGTGTTCTGATTCTCCACTGACCAGTCATTTCCCCCACCTCTCTCCCTTTCCTCACTAAAGGCTAAGAAAATGGCTGGTATTTTTTTAGCAATAGGGTATTTTTAAATTAAGGTATGTATATTGTTTTCTTAGACACAATACTATTGCACACTTAATAGGTCACAGTATAGTGAAAACATAACTTTTATATGCACTGAGAAACCAAAAAATTCATGTGACTCACTTTATTGTGATATTTATTTTATTGCAGTGGTCTGGAATTGAAGCTGCAGTATCTCCAAGGCATGACTGTACTCTGGAGTGCACAGTCTACAGAATGAGAAGTGCCTACTACAGTCATGAGGTGATGGGGAAGGGTATGGGAATATTGCTTGCCATAGATATTGGTATCTGGGACACAAAACTGACCAGAGGGGTCCATACTATCTGTAGTCAAAAAAGGCTAGTGGTAGGAGGTAGTGGTAGGAGGGGGCAGAGTAGTTGAATGTTTAAGGGGTTGGCATCTGTATCTTGGAGATAATCCTATAACTGGCTTTTGGGGAGGAAGGTTGGGATGTAACAGATTTTCCAACCCTCCCACTGAATGATCATCCATCCCTTGGGAGTAAAGTCATGGCCCAGCCTCAGATTATTCCAGGGCTACTTGTTTTGGAGATCACTGGCCTAAAGAACCAACCCCCACCCTCCTTTTTTTGTTTTTGCCGGAGAAAAATCATAAAACTATCTATTGAGTAATAGGAGGGTTTAAATCCCCACTGGTGGGAGGGGTATTCAGTGATGAAGAGATCACTAAAGTATTAGTAAAGTATTAAAGTATCATATATTAGAATGGACAAGGGGCAAGAGGAAAAGCACTGTTAAGACCTTTCAGTTTCCTTCAGAAGGTAGTAGCTGAATATTCAAACCTCTCAAGGAAAAGAAATATATTGTAGAGAAAAGAAGACTTTTCACTAATAGACAAATTTCTAAAAGACTTTTTACCATGACATTTTGAAGGAGAGCAGGGTAAGGCTACAGGCACATAAAGACCTACTCTTAATTCACTGCAAAGATAGTGAATTTAATGTCAAATTTTGTTATCCTGGGTAAAGATAACATAAAAGATACAAGGATGTCCTCAAAGAAGTAGATTCTCTCCCTGTGCACATGGGGGGAGGGGGCCCTCCTGGTCTCCCTTCCAAAAGTCAAGGGTTGCAGCTTCTTGTCCAGGGCTTGCCCTAGCTCTGCCACTAACCCATCTTTTCTGATATGGGCCCCAGCATCTAGTGACAGAGACAACACTTGACCCCTGCTGGAGGTAAGCTTCCCTAGTTCCAGGTGCCCAAGCTATGCCAATACTGGAAATGTGAACTCTGGTCTCAGCTTGGCTAGGACCCTCAGTTTAATGTTGAAAGGGTTCATTCAACCTGAGGCAGAAGACTTAGGTGGGAAGTGATCATCGTTTTCAAATATATGAAGAGCTAAGGGATTAGATTTGTTTTGCCTGAACCCAAATGTGAAAACTATAAGCAACTGATAGAAGCTACAGAGAGGGAGATTTAGATGCCATGTAAAGGAAAACCTTCTAATGATCAGAGCCTACAGAAGGTGAAATGGGCTGCCTCAGGGGGCCTGTTCATTTCATTAACTGACTAATTATAGAGGGATACAGGTTGGCCTAGATGGCCTCTTAGGTCTCTTCCAGTTCTGGGCTTCTATAATTCCTCCTTATCTGACAGCACAGAGAGAACTATCCTAAACTCAGTGCACCCAGACTTTAGAAGAGGGGCTTTGCTCCTGTTGGTTTACCTCATTTTTAGAATAAGTAAGATACTGCATACACGTCAACAGCATACGTCACCTGCTTAAGGGCTACTGTGTTAAAGAAAGGTGAGTTCACACTTACCCTGCTTGAGGTTTCCAATAAAAACTGGAATGTATTCTGTATAGCTTGGCATGTCTCTAGCTCAGTCCTGCTGAATGCTATTAAATAATCCTTCAGATGATCATATACATTCCCGTCAAGGGCCTATATGAGGGAGAAGAAAAAACAAAAGCTAAGTGACCACAACAAAAACTCTGAAGGATGCTACCTTTCAGTATCACCATAAAGAACCAGGCAGCTTTGGACACCAGGAGGTAAGAGGCCCAGCACTGCATCACACCATGTGACTCTGGACAAGTCACTGATGATAATAATGTGTTAACAACTGACATTTATGTAGAACTTTTATGAAGTCACTTCATCTTCAAAATATGCCGTAATATTCATACATAGTATGAATATTATTATCATCCCTATTTTATAAATACAGAAGCTAATTTCCAGACATTCATATGATTGGGTGCTAGAAGGGATCCTAAAGATTATCTGAATTCTAGGCTCCTGTTTTACAGATGAAGAGACTTGCCTTGGATCCCACATCTAATAACCAGGAGACCAGACTAGGTCCAGTGTTCTTTCCCCTCTGGGCCTAAATTTCTTCCTCAGTAAAAGGAGAGTAAAAATTACACTAGATAATCTTTAAGGTACCCTTCAGATATAACATTTTAATTTCATACTTAAATATTTTAAGCAAAAACGTTAGGTTCTTTAGGACACAGCCATGAGATGGCACAACAGAACCCTAAATCAATAACCTATTATTAAATATACATTTCATCCAGTTATGTAATGTGTCCATAGTGAACTGCTGATGTCATGCTTAGATAAAAGGCTTTGCCTTGGGGTATGTTCTTTATGTGAAGTAAATGATCTTGTCAATAAGAATACATGTAACTTACCTGGGACAAGGCCCAGATTTTATGCAGATGTTCTTGGTAGGTAATGACAAATCTTTGTTTTTGCAGAGTTACCAGTTTTAGATATTCTAAAGAGCCATATAACTACAGAATCAACGTCCCCACCAATGCCAGTTGGCACCTTCGTAGCCACTTAAGAGTCGCCTTGCTGTGGGATGAAGTACCACACTGCCAGGATATGCAGAGATGGATGTCTAGTATACTGATCTACCCACTATACCACATCAATGTTGGTTGTTATTGTTTTGCTTGTTCCTTGGAAGTGCTCTGCTAGAAGCTCACCAGGATTCAGGTCAAGGGAACTCTCAAAATACCAAAAAAATACATGTCACATCCTGCTTTGTATATGATACAACATATATGCTGAAAAGTAAAATAAAGTCTAGGACCTAGGGTCAGCCAGGTAGCACAGTAAGAGCACCAGCCCCAGGCTTGGGATGACTTGGGATCGAATCCAGGCTCAGACACTTAGCACCCACCCAGAAACACCTGGCCGTGTAACCTTGAGCAAGTTACTTAACCCCAATTGCTTTAAAAAAAAAAAAAAAGTCTAGGACCTGTAGAGACAGAGAGTGAGTAAATGAAAGGCCTGTTAAATGTCACTGTCCTGGTAAGACCTGGACTATGGAGCAATCTTGCCAACTGTTTCTCCCACTGCAGTGAGAGAGGCTAAGTCTTAGTCTAGGAACTGTTGTTTGAATCCAGAGATGCTTTGTCAACTGCCAACATCTACTCAACACTGGGGTGAGTTTTGGGACAGAGACGACATATGTGGGGACTGAAAAGGGAGCCCCTCAACCATGCCTTACCCCTCCAGAACTAGCCAGACTCCAGGACTCCTTCACTCTGATCCTTGGTTAGGGACTCAAAATATGTCCTGCCACAGCAAATACTCCCCTAGCTTCTAATTCTTGCTCAGGTACTGCAAATCACAACAATCTGTCATTTAGACTGCAAAGGGTATGACAATTCATTGCTCTATGGCTCTATCCCCTGCTCCCTTACCCATCCATGGCAGGCCCATACCCTCCCCATCATACTTAACTTGGATCTACCATTTGAGCTTTCTAGAATACCAGTTCTATTATTAAAGTACCCTTCACAGTGGATCTTTGCCCTCTCTTCAGAAAAAACTTTGTGCACATTTTATATTTCATTTCTATATATACATTGTTGTTTCTCCTGAATAGGAGACTCAATCATGCCTTTGTACACCCCAAACCTAGCACTATGCCCAGAACATTACAGACATTAATAGATACTCGGTGAATTGAAATGAGCTGATGTGAGCCAGACAAACACCAACCATTACCCAATGCCAAAGTTTGTGCTAAAAGCCCTTGCTTGAAATATGGGTAGGTTCCTGTGTACAGTGGCTGACCAAAGAGTTTATAGAAAAGTTGTTCTCCTTTCCTGGTTTTGTGATTCACAGACAGAAACTTCCTGGTTTTGTTTTGTGTTTGTCTTCAAGGGACCTCCCAGCTTTGAAACAATGAGATTCAGTACAAAAGCATTCTAAAGAATGCTTCCAATTTTGAACTTATTTTAAATAAAAGATTCGAATCCAAAAGTTGCATTGTCATCTTTTGCCTTTCCTTGTAAGAGTTTCCATAAGTTAAGGCTTTGCTTTTCCTTGTAAGAAATGGCTTTGTTGTTACTCATTAAATGACTGTAGAAGAAACAAATTTCACTTTTTATTTATATTTAAGCCTATCAGACATATTTTAGTCATTCTTACAAACCAAAGAAGGTAGAGAGGCAACATGTTAGTCATTTGATATCAAGCAATTTCCAAATGGTATGTATAGCTCTTATTATCAGCAACTGAGCACTCTGGGTCACCCCAGATTAGCTGAGTGCTGGTCACTCTTCAGGGCCCTTACACAGCTCCACTACATCTGTGCACGTTGTTTGGGGATGGCTGGGGTTCTCTGATACCACTGGCTGAGTAACCCTGGCTAAGTTGTGTAACGCCTAGGTAAGCTGCTCACCCTCTCAGGGCTCAAGGCAGAGGGGCTGCCCCCTTCCCTGGCAGAGGGGCTTAAGTCATCTTGGAATTCTTTACATTAAAGACATCATAGGTTCAATCTCTATCCCTAATCCTATATATATATCTCTTAATATTTTGTAGTTACTAATGGAAAATGTGGGCTATCCATTGGTACTTTCACTATGTGACCAATTCTGGTCATACACTGATGTCATGCTGATGACATTAATTTTTTATGGGGACCCATATTCTACCATGTGACCCAGCACCTCATGAAATGATGTTTCTTGCTTCTGCATATAAAGTTCAATCCTTCTAACTTCTTTGTCTCTCTAAGAAGAATCTGTGAATTATCTTCCTATTTATTTAAAACTTTCATTTGTCACTTTGTTTCATTTCTGGCAATTATGTCAATATAGTTTCTTCTAGTAGTCACTGGACAATGATCTAGAGAGTGCTATTTTCAAGTGCTAGTGCTAGGAAGGGACATTTTGGATTCGTGTTTCATGGACTACCAGAGTGAAATAATTCATCATCAAGTGGCCAGTCTACTGTTAAAAGATTCTTTTCGTGCTTAGCTGACCATCTGAAAGAAGATATTTCCTTTTTCCCAGGACTACACCAAAAGTTTTTCCAGAATGGTTGAATCTGTTAAAGCTTTTCTTCCATTGGCAAAGCCTTTGAGAACCCAGTGTTTCCTCCACTCTATGATGAAGCCTGAGAATAAGACTTTATGGAAGTATTATTAGTATTACAGTATTATACACTATTATAATAGAACCTATCTACTAAGTTCAATCTGCTTAATTTTGAATATGGAGTCACACAGATGCTAAGGTATCTGCCCAAGATCACAAAATAAGTTAGTGGCAAAGCTAAGACTAGAACTCAGGGTCTCCTGATTCACAGGTTCCTTTCACTGTATCATGTTTATCTTTTTCATAATCCTATTATTTTTCCCCTACATCTATAGAGAAAATAATAAAAATCCTACTCAAACCTATCTTGTTAATACATGGATTTGTATATTCCAAGGGTAAAATTCTGCTCCCTGAAACATAAGCACATATATAGACCCACAGGTGGCAGTCCAGACCCTTACTGCCAACCCTTGCAAAGAGGTTCTATTATGTTTCCAGATTTGGTTTTGAAAAATTCTGCATCAGCTTGATCTCAGCAGTTTTGGCTCATGTTAGCATGGCCTAATTGGGAATGTATGGATAACGTTTGGTGGATATAGAGGCTTATTCTTCAAAAAGAAGATAGATCTATAAAGCATTTTCTCTCTTTTTTTCTTTCTAGGGGTTTTCCAGTTTTATTCTAAAGTGGAAACATGTTTAATATGATTGTACATATATAGCCTATAACAGATTGCTTGCCTTCTGGGGAGGGGGGAAAGGGAAGGAGAAAAAAAATATGGAATTCAAAATCTTATAAAAGTGAATGTTGAAAGCAATCTTTACATAAAAAAAATACTATTAAGTGGAGGAAAAAAAACTTAACCCCCCCCCCCAACTTCAAATGCCAAGAAAAAAAGAAAAGATTCCCTACCAACTACACAGCCCTACCTGCTATTGCTTCTACCCTCTATCTACTGACAACACCAAATAAAAATAACTGTGAAGTGATTAGCACAGTGCCTGGAAAATGATTAGTGGTATATACAAATGTTAGTTGTTGTTGCTGTTATTATCATTATTATGATTTGTAATAGCTGTCTCCCACACTGGGCTCATTCAATTATGAGGCCAAAAGGTTTTTCCTGGCTCCCCCATTACAATGTGAGCTCCCTGAGGGCAGGGACCCTATTTCTGCCTTCTTTTTGTATCCTCAGAACTTAGCACAATGTCTGGCACATAGTAAAAGCTTAATACAAGCTTGCTGACTGGTGACAGTGAACCCATTATCTTGAAAGCAGCTTGTCCTCCTTTTGTCCTCCAACAGCTCTTGTTCTATGAAAAAGTTTCTGTATCTGTAGCCAAACTATTCCCGTTAACTTCTTTGCAATGTTTCTAAAGTCATTTAGATTATATCTGTCAATGTGCTCAATAAGTTAAGGGGGCCTACCTATTACCTTTTTGGCCTCTCAGCCAAGCTAGCCTTATGCATAATGCCTTTGGGTTTTGCAAATATACTTAGAAAACAGAGGAATAGCTAAAGCTATCTAGTTTGTTTCTTCTTTTACCAGGTGAGGCCCAAGGTCATTATCCATTATCTGGCAGGATGAGGATCCTGTCCAAAAACCTGTCAGTTATGCTTCTATCTCTACCAAAGCAGGGAGTGGTGGGGTAGTGGTGGGGTGGCCATGGTTGGGGCATCTCCAGTCATCCTGATCTATATCTGGCCACTGGACCCAGATGACTCAGGAGAAGAAAGTGAGGTTGGTGACGTTGAACTCACTTAAATCCAATTCACTTGCAAGTCATGGTATCATCTTCCTCAGGTCAAGGAATTCTTCAAGAATGAAAGATAAATAACAACCTGTGAGTAGTCTAAGCTGGCCCAACGAGGACCCAACTTGGGCAACTTAGCTATTTCCACCTTCCTTCCTTCTTCCCCTCCCTCCATCTACATGGGGCACCAAGTCCTTACCTGCAGGTGCTCTGCCCAAAGGAATGTAAATTTTGATGGCTGAAACCTAGCAAGATATCTTGGGGTTTATGGGCTAGATTTCTTACTTAAGACCATACCTTAAACCCAATTTACTCTGGCTCTCTTTGATTGGAACAATAGAAGCCATCCCAAGCACTACTTAAGGTCTGATGACTCAGAGTGACTGTAAAATAGTAATTGTTTCGGTTTCTTCCAGAAACTCTGGGGGTCTTCCTCTCCCAGACTGTTTTTTTTTAATTAGGTAAAAGGGGCCATTCCTTGGCTCATTTCTTAACTAGCCTTAATCAACTGAAAGGGCCAAGGTTTCCACTGCATCCAGGGCCATCTCCAGTCATCCTGATCTATATCTTGCCACTAGACCTAGATGGCTCAAGAAGAAAAAAGTGAGACTAGTGACCTTGCTAAGTCCTTCCTCACTTAACAATTCACTTGCAAATCATGGCATCATCTTCCTACAGTCAGGGTCCTCTGGGAGAACAAAGGACAAACAACCATCAAAAAAAGAAGACTTGAATGATCACCTGAAATGCAGAGTTAAAAGGTTCTTGGGGTTGGGGGAGGTCCATCAGTCCAAATCTTGGATCCAATCCATAATGTTTCCCATGCTGTCACTAGATCCTGCTTGAAGAACTTTAGTCATGGGAAACTAACTGCCATTCCATTTTTGAATAACACGAATTGTTAGGAAGTTTATTTTTATATTGAGTTAAAATCTCCCTCCCTGTAATTTCCTCCTATTGATCCTAGTCTTCATTTCCAGGGCCAAGTAGAATCAGTTTCATCCCTCCGCCACAAAACAGCCTTTCAAATAGTTACATCTTTTCTGGTATTCTTCTCACTAATCAACAGGTTATCAAGGAATCTAGTTGGATGAAGGCAGAGCTTGTGTTACAATGGGCTTTTTGGAGTTTTCCTCTTGTGGGTAGATTACTGTCCTGAGTTGGCAGCAGCTACAGTCCATACTTAGGTCTCCAGAATTGCAAACTTCCAAGTACCCAAAGTGAGGGAAAGGCCATGGGTCCTCTGTCCTGCCAAGATTGAGTCAGGCCTCCTCTATTACCACTTCCAAGGACAGGGTGCTCTAGTATTGAGAACAATGATGGGAGCCTCAGTTAAGGTTTAGAATTCCCCTAGCATTTGTCTCCTAGGCCATTTAAATATGGTCTATTGTGCAAACTGTTTGTGAACAAAGTATTTAAATATGGGAAATTTTTTAGCATTATGAATCTGAAAGTTTTTATTATAGTTTGGGTAACAATATGGTTGGTGTTGACAACTAGGAACTTCCTTAGATGGGTGGAGGCACGGCTAAAATTGGAACTAAGGGTACCTCTTATCCGTTCTTTATGGAAAAAAAAAAATGAGAGAAAGTCTTCGACCTAACCGATAAAGAAAATGAAGTTTTTCTGAACATACTGGTATGAACAAAAAAAAGGAACTATCAGGCAGGTACATGGCTCAGTGGATAGACTTCTGGGCCTGGAGTCAGGAAGACCTGACTTCAAAAGAGGCCCCCACCTATTAGCTGTGTAATCCTGGGCAATCCTCGCCAGTATCCTTGCCAAGAAATCTCCAAATCGTATCATAAAGAGTTGGACACAATTGAAATGATTGAACAGCAATAAGATAATAATTGTAACGTACTTAGCACAGTGCCCAGCACATAGCAGATGTTACTTAAATGTTAGTTATTATTACTAATTTCTTATTACTTCACCACACAAGCCTTATATACATTTCTGCTAACACTGTTAATAAATGTAAAAGTACTGGAGTTGGACTTAGGAGATCTGACTTCAAATCTGCCACTGCTCATGGTGTTCTTTGTGCCTGGAAATATTATATCCCTTTTCACCTGTTGAAGTTTTTCCCATCTGTTAAAGCACAATATGAATGCTTCCTCTTCTAAGAAGCCTTCCTCTAATCCCCTACATGGTAATAACTTCTTCCCTTGGATCTCACACAGCACTATATATTTATTGTATATCATTTTTTGATACTGATATGATAATATTGACTGTATAAACAATACACTGTATTGTGATAACATAAATATATTTATATATAATATATATTAATTGTATATTATTACATTCCATTATTATCTGTGGTTGTATCTTATCTAAACTTTTTTCCCTTCAAGCAACAGTACAGTGCTCTGCCTATACTAATGATTAAATAAATGTCCGATTTATGTTTTACGTTTATTTGTAATTTTGGATATTATAGACACATACTTAGGGAATTCACAAAAATCTATAGTGTATTTCAGGTATACAATGTATCTGGAATAGGACTAATAGTGGTTTCCAGACCCTGAATTCCATAGCAACAGCTCATTTTGAATCTTGAAATACTATAAAGAGCTATCTTAAAAGCCCTGTGTTTGCCTAATTTAACAAGCATTTTATGTGCAAGGTGGTGGGGATACAAAGACAAAAATAGTCTCTGCCCTCAAGGAGCTTATGTTCTACATGAGGAGGAACAGGGTAGAGGAGAGAGACAGAAGTATACAAAGTAATTTCACAATGGAGAGAGTGGTGATAAATGGGAGGATTAGGAAAGAACTCTTCTAGTAGGCTCCTGACTCATGCTTTAAAGAAAGAAAGCTATGGATTCTAGAAGGTGGAGGAAATGAAAGGTATTGAAGGCAAAAGCATGTAGAGCCATGATGCAAAGACTGAAGGCAGGAGAAGGAATGCTGTGTATAGGGTGAAGAAAAACCTGCCTGGAACAGAGAGTACATCTCAATAAAAACTAGACCAGGAAAGATAAGTGGGAGCCAGGTATATGAAGAGATTAAATTAACATATCAGATTGAGGGGTTTGTATTTTAATCCTAGCAAAAGCTGTTGAAGATTTTTTAATAGAAGGGTGATGTAGCAGATCTGTGTTTTAGCAATAACAATTTGGCAAAAAGGTCAGTACAAACATTCCTCCTCACTTTACATCTTAGAGGCAATATGATAACTCAAAGGTTTTAAACCTTAGATAGTATCTAGTCCAATGCTCTCTTTTTACAGATGAGGAAACAGGTATAGAGGGCTAAGTAAGTTGGCTCAAGGTCACACAATCAGTAAGAAGCAAATTCAAGATTCAAACCCTGGTGTTTTGACACCAAATTCAGTGTTCTTTATACCATACTTTACTTGCCCAGGCTCACACAGCTTCTGGATTACTGAGCTAGGATTTGAACCTAAATGTTCCAATCCCTAGTGCAACACTTCATTATGTTGTGCTGTGATGAGGCCTGGGTTAAGAACTATGGGTTGTCAAAGGATCCAGGGGCTAAGAAGATGCTGAGGCAACAGCAGAGGAAAGAGATGGCAGGGCTCAAACATACAGAGGCAGAGGTTCTATGAGATAATTATCCATGAGGTGAATAAATGAGGGTCTATGTGACAAAATTTTACTGTCCTCTCAAGATGGAAGAAGCAAAGGTATATTTCAGATCAGGATTCCACAAATTTGCTTAAAATCAGCTTTACAATATGGTTTTTAAGAGGTCCTTCATCCCTCCCCCCCAATTTCCAATATCTGGTGCAACCTATTTGCCTTTCATAAGAAAACTTTAAGCAAATCTGCTTTCCAGTTTCTAGTCTCCAAGTCACTTTTTTCATCCTTCTCTTGTCCATTAGCCAATACAAATTCTTAGGTTCTAAGGCTTTATGGTTCTAGCCTGGCCCTTCTAATGAAGTACATATGAAATCAATGATGTGTACACTCCCTTCTACCAATACAGCTCAGAATCCAGTTATCTCCTCTGTTCCTGTTCCATGTTTTTTTTTCCCCCATAAATCCTATGTAGGGAACCCACTCATTAATAAAAGCCTTCTTGTCATTCTGCTACTTCATGGGTAGAAGTACAGCATTTTTATATACAGTCAACCTGTTTATCCCTCATTCTTGCTATTTCACCTCCTTTTCCAGTCATAACTATCTTTTATGATACTTCTCACATCAATCCACAATGTGCTGTAAGCTACTTATGCTTTTGAACCCTAAACCTGTGACTCCCCTACAACTCTGGATTTTAAGAGATTAAGGTGCCTTATGAATTGCAGTCATATAACATTAGCTATGCCACAGGCCCTTTGCTATAGTTGTAAAGCCCTGTAGATCTAGTCTAATGAGAAACAGGGTAACAGTTAAGAGGGACTGGAGATGTCAGCTCCCAGGCAGGCAGAATTGTAAATCCTTTAGCTAAATTTCAAAAACTTGTCAAAGAAGGAAAGAGGCTCAGTCAGAGTCACACAAGCAAGTGGCAGAGCCAGAACCTTAAACACAAGACTTCACTCCCAATCCAAGACTCTTTTCATTATACGATGCTGCATTTCCCATAATTAAAAAAAATATTTCATCAACTACATGTTCTTAGAATCAGCTTCAAATCAAAAGACCTCACTTTTGGAGTTATGCTACTTAATTGCTATATAACCTAAGGCAAGTCATTTTATTTCTCTGTGCCTCAGTTTCCTAATCTGTAAAATTGAGAGGTTGGTCCCTTCCAGTTCTAATATTCTAAGTGTAAGTAGAAGACATAGCCTATGCCCTAAAAGAATTTATAATTTGGGGAGGAAACAAGATTCAAAAACAAAATCCTCATAAATAGAAAACAAGGCAAAAAAATATAATATAATAAAACATTAAGTTGAATATAGTAAGATTGTACCATGTGAAACAGAAAATATGTGACTCAGGTAGTGAGAAAGGAAAAAAATGAATGCTGATTGGAAGAAGAGGCAAAGGTTCCATGAAGGAGGTAGAATTTCAGTTGGCCTTAAAGAAGAAATAGGACTGAGATGGTCAAGAGCATTTCAGGCAGGAAGAACAGCAGAAAGGCACAAATAAGCCATGAGTGTGATGCAAACAGTGTAGAGGTTGGCCTAAAAGGAGCAAAGCATAATACTGGGGATTCTGCTGAAGCTAGCTTCTTTTGGGAGGGCACCACAGTCCCATAATCTGAGGGTAGTTTTCTGAGGATTTGAAATCTGTTTTCACAGCATGTTCCTCCTCAGTTTTGATAAGGAAATCTGCTATTTCCTAAGTGAATGTTCTCATTTTGTTGTCTGGACACCCAGAACACTAGTGGACAATTCGGGGCACTTTACAAATAGCCAACAGTCCACACTGTACTCAGTTTAGCAGCCACATTGTACTTGCCTCTGATATTCAGGTCTTCAAAATTAAAAACCTGCTGAATAATTCTTCTCAAAGAGGGGATTAGACTTGTTATTTTAAAAACATACACAAACACACTGAAGTCAATACCAGCAGAAGTGTCTGCTGTGCTCAGCAGTGTTTAAATCAGCAACAAGAACACGAGCCAAGGACATTCAGGGAGGAAGGAAGGTTAAGACACAGTATTGAGTGGATCCATACCATCATTTCCACCCCTTAAAATAAAGGCATAACTTAAAAAACAACAACAACAACAAAAACCCAGAACATTCACATAAGTTACAGTTGGTCAGACTGTTATTCCAACAGACTGTTACATGTTATCTTCCATCTAAGAAGCTGATGATAAATAACAAAGTTATAATAACAACAAACAGATCAATGAATCTTCAGTTCTTGATTTGCTTTGATTTGGCAATTGGGGAGGCAGGGTTGCTACTGTTGCTAGTCCTTCCTTTTCAAAGAGGACCATGGCATTGGTGAGGTGATGTGATGATAGGAAAGTGAATTGGATTTAAGTGAAAAAGGGCTGTGCAAGGTCACCAGCCTCACCTTCTCCTCTGGAGTCATCTGGGGCCAGCGGCAAGATATAAGTCAGGGTTCCTAGAGATGGCCCAAAATGCAGTGGGAGACCTTAAACTTTTTAAGCTAAGTTCTTTAACAGGTTTCAATTTGACTGAGGCAACAATACCCATTCAGTGAATAAGGCTAGGTAAGAAATGAGGCAAAGAACGGTCTCTTTTACCAAATCCAACACCCCCCCCCCAACCCCAAACAACAACAACAGCAAAAAACAAACAAACAAAAGAAAACCCCCCAAAACACAGACCTATCTGGGAGGGGAAGATCCTCAGGGTTTCTGGCCAAAACAGAAACAACTACTATTTACATTCACTCTGAACCAATCAGGGTCCAAACAATGACCAAATGGGGCTTGGACAAGAGTGATTTGGGTTTAAGGCATGGTCCTTAAGAAAAAATCTAAGCCCCAAGATATTTTGTGAAGTTTTAGAGATCAAAATTTACATTCCTTTGGGCAGAGTATATACAGGTATAGACAGAGGAAAGGGGAGGTAGAAGAAGGGAAGGGAAAAAAAAGGGAAGGGGAAAAAAGGGAAGAGAGAAAAAGCTGTGTTGCTTAACTGGTCAGTTCTGGTGGGGAAGCTCTTACTACTATTCACAGAGGTTGTGTCTGTTCTTCATTCTCAGAGGACGATGATGCCATGAAATGCAAGTGAACTGGATTTAAGTGAGGAAGAGCTGTGCAAAGTCGTCTGTCTCACTTTTTCCTTCCTGGGGAGACATATCAGCTAAAATGGAAAGGAGGAAGACAGCATTGCTCAAACACACCCCTAAGAATGGCACTAGCTTCCTTTACAGGAAAAGGCTGCCTACAAATAGGACATAAAATTAGGGAGAGCTAGGACTTTGGGGTTTGTGTTGCTATACTGGCCCATCAAGCTGCTGTCATTGAGCTGACTGTCCTTGAAGGGAAGAAATTACTGGAGAAAGGAGCCCTCTCTCTACCTGCAAAGTGAGCAGCTCCAATGGAGTCTGCTGTTCCTGGTAGTCTCTCTTTGTTTTTCTCTGGAGAAATGTCACAACTCCAGGGTTCTGCTGTGAGCTCTCCAAGGTTTGAATCAAAAAATAGTGATGGTTTTGGCAATAATGATTTGGTATTGTTTCTAAGCTGTTGATCTGAGATAGCTGTAGCCAAGATAATATATTCAAAATACCTTTTGAACCTTGCCCTTTTCTCTTGGATATGACCCTGAAAAAGTGACAGAACCCTGACAGCTATCAACTGTTATTCACTCCTCCCCTCCTTCAATGTTTCAAAGGCCCCTCTCTTTTCAGTTTTCACCCATTTCAATTTTTCTGCTTTCTATTAAGGAAGAAAAATATTTTCCTTTAAAATTCTGGCCACTTAAAGTAAACTCTTTGGCATAAAGGGACAATGTAATAGCTTACAAGCAAAGTGTTAAAGTTCAGGGAAGGAAACTACTGCAGCTATGACTGATTACTTTTTCCTGTCCCATATGAAGAAATTGATGGGTTCCCCCCCCACCCCTTCTTCTTCTTTTTCTTTTTGGTAGGCAGATAAGCCTAAATTAGAGAAAGATTGAAGGCCAAATACATTTGGATTCTTGGATCTATCTTCAGATACACAGGGTATGTACATATTTTTTTTTGGTAGTAGCTTACAGGTTTATTTAACACAAATAAAAATGTGCAAAGCTTTTTACTCATTTTCTTCACTTCTCAGTCTAGCATTTGGATCAGTGATCTCGATGGCCAGCTGAGCTGCTCTCTCAACAATAACTTTCCGATTCTTAGAGGAAATGTTGTGAGCAATCTCAGCACAATAAGATTTGTTGCATATCAGGAGCACTTCTAGCTCTTTGACACTGTGCACCAAAAACTTCCTGAATCCACTTAGCAGCATGTGTTTTGTCTTCTTATTGCTTCCATAACCAATATTGGGTATCAAGATCTGGCCCTTGAATCGCCTCCGCACCCTGTTGTCAATGCCTCTTGGTTTATGCCAGCTTCTCTCTTGACATATCTGTTGGACTGGTGGCAGATGAACTTCTTGGTCCTCTTCTTGACAATTTTAGGCTTCATGAGGGGTCTGAGGGCGGGCATGGCGCTGGCGAAGAGACAGCAGCCCCTCCACTGGAAGTGCTGACAGAAAGATGCAAATAAATTCTTGGCCAAGTGTTTGTTAATTCTGACATGGCCTGCCTTTCTAACTCATTAAAATTCTATTACAAGAACATTTAAGCATTCTAGGCCTAAATAAATAATTCACTAGTACTTCTAATGAGTTTCTCTGATTATGATTATTGTGCTTATCAGATAAACTGAGGCAGATGGGAAGTGACTTGTCCAGGGTCACGTAATTAATAAGTGTACAAGGCCACATTTGCATGCACATCCTTCTGACTGGGAAGCACTTTATCATCTATCTATCCATGATTAGATATATAGAGAATATAAATATATGTATGTGCAGAAATGTATATATTTGTATATGTGTATGTGTATATACATACGTATGTATCTCTAATTTCCCTTTTACTTGCCAGATATACCACTTAATGGATGTACCAGGTCCTGTTTCTATGCGATTTGCTCAGGGCACTACATTTGCCCTGGTGTGCTGACTTTGCTTTCTGAATATCTTCTTCATTATCTTCTGGCTGACAACCTGGAAAAGTTTTCTTTTGGGATTTTTATTTTGGTTTTGCCAAAATATTTTGCAACACAGATCCAAACACCTTTCATTTATGCATGTTCATCTAAGCTTATGCAATTTCATGCTTTATAACAGCCATCTATGATGGGACTTTTACTCCTCAAATCTATCCTTTTTTTTTTCACTGACATCAAAACTAAATGGTTGAATTTATGCTTTTAGTTACCTTTTTTTTTTTGGCGAGGGCTATTGGGGTTAAGTGACTTGCCCAAGGTCACATGGCTAGATTTTTGTGTTCAGTGTCTGAGGTCGGATTTGAACTCAGGTCCTCCTGACTCCAAGGTCAGTGCTCTATTCACTGTGCCACCTAGCCACCCCTTTTAGTTACCTTTTAATTGCTCAAATGTTTTCTTTACTTGGTATATAGCTTTATTAAAGTCAATAGTCCTGGTATTTGAACTTATTACACAGGATTCTATGAACTAACTTTTGTGTCTCTTGTTCAAAAGCAGCTTCAAGAGCTTGTCTTTAAACAAATCTTCATCTTGACAAACTGCACACATTTTAATTTTAGTTATTCCAAACAATTCTTTACATGTACTGTTCTGATACCATTCTAGGAACAGTGAGTGGGAGTTGGAAAAGCAGATTACAGATCAATAGTAAGAAAAAAACTTCTAAATTATCTGGGCTATCCCAAAGCAGAATGGGGTTGCCTCTGGTAGGAGGAGATACTCTACTACTGAGGGTTCTCAGTTAAGGGTGGATAACTACTTGCTAAGGATATTGGAAAGGGGATTCCTGGTCAGGGAAAGATCAGACAACTTTTTTTTGTCAATAAAAATTACTCAAATAATAAAAAAAAATGTTATTTCATTCAACCCAATGTTCGAGCCTGTCAAAATCTTTTTTGCTTTCTGATTTTATTGGTCAGTTGATTATCTATGCCTTCTTATCACTTGTCTCTTGTGTTCTCTTTGCTTTTTTCTAGCTATCCAGATTGCAAACCTTTTCCTCTTCAATTGTTATTGTTTTTCAATAATCAATCCTTGTGACAAATATTCATAGTCAAACAAAAATTCCAGCATTGGACATGTGAAAAAATGTCTATCACATTTAAAAATTTATGCAATATCTGCTTTTAAAATTTTCTACCAAGCAAAGTTCAAACTCTTCTGGCCCAACATTTAAAGTGCCAACTCACTTTTCCATCCTGAATTCCTATTACTGCCCTTCAATGCTTTTATGCTTCAACAAACCTGGACTATTTCATCTACAGAGCACAAATAGGTCTGCCTCATGCCCTCTGACTGATAAGCCTTTGCTCCTGCTGTTCTCTAAGCCTGGAAGGCTTTAATTTTCCTGTTTTATCCACAAACTTTTACCCATCTTTTAAGGATTCCCTGACTGATAATGACCTTTCCCCTCAGAGACACAGGATCTTGTTCCACAGCTTTATAAATGCATTCAGCATGCAACAATGTATATTATAATTGCCTGTTATAATTTTAATTGTATTTCCCTTGACTATGAGCTCCCTGATGCTACCTAACTTTGTATCTACCCAAGCACTCTTATGAGGTGCTTTTAAAATTGGAAAAATACTTCGGATCATAACATTACAAGGGACTTTAGAGATCATATGGTCCAACCTGTCTATTTTATAGGCTGGGTAACTGAGGCCCAGAGAGGTTGGCATGATGCTTACCAAATAAAATACAGACCCAAGATTCAAACTCAGATCTTCTCAGTGGAAATAGCACTGGATTCAAAGGGCCTAGATTTGTCAATTTTGGGTACCTCAATGGAAATATACATTAACTAAGGTTTCCATAAAAATATATACATTTTTTATCTTTTTTTTTTTTTGGAGGGGGGAAGGCAGGGCAATTGGGATTGTGACTTACCTAAGGTCACACAGCTAGTAAGTGTGTCAAGTGTCTGAGGTCCCATTTGAACTCAGGTCCTCCTTACTCCAGGGCCAGTGCTCTATTCACTGTGCCACCTAGCTGCCCCTCAACATGTACATTTTTTTAAACCAAAACTAACTTGCATGTTTTTGTCAGGAAGGACACTGATAAGCTGGAAATTATTAAAGCAGCCTGGTTTATGAAGGGACTAGAGAAACAAAAGGCCATACCAGAACTCTTTGAAGAAACTGAGGATGATTCACTGGGAGAAGAGATTTCAGGAGTACATGATCACTGCTCAGCCCCAGAAACCCAAATCAACAGCAATGGGAGAAAGAAAATTGAACTGGAAGTAGATTTTTGGCTTAATATGAAGAAATTTTGTTGATGTTGAGTCATTTGAGTAGTATTTGACTCTTTGTTGACCATATTTAGGGTTTTCTTGGCAAAGATACCAAAGAAGTTTGCCATTTCCTTCTCCAGGTCATTTACAGGTGAGGAAACTCACGCAAAACAGGGTAAGTGACTTGCCCAGGGTCACACAGCTACTAAGTGTCTGAGGCTGGATTTGAACTCATGAAGATGAGTCTTCCTGATTCTAAGCACAGTGCTCTATCCATTTTGTACCACCTAAGCAGCCCTAATATGAAGAAATACATCTTAAGAATTATTATAGTTGTCTCACAAGTGCAATGAATTACCTAGAAAAGTAATCAACTGATCAATCAATCAATCAACAAGCCTAAGAGCTTATAGTATATCAAGAAAAATACTACCGACATGTGTACAATAAAGCAAAACAAAATTTATACAAAGTCATAGTGGAAGGTGATGCTTACACTGAAATACAAGGAAAATGGGGAATTTTAAGAGAGGGAGGTGAGGAGAAAGTGAATTCCAGGCATGAGGAACAGCTTATGCAAAAGCAGAGATGAGAAATGGCATAAAATGTATGAGGAAGAGCAAGGAAGCCAGTCTGACTGAATCTCAGAGGATATGGAGTTTGGAAAGGTAGGCTAGAACTAGCTCATGAAGGACTTTAAATACCAAACACAGAGGAGTCTGTACTTTATCTGAAAAAGACTAAGGAGTCCACGGAGCATTGTGAGCAAGTAAGCAACAGAGTTACACTGATAGCTTTTCCAGCCTTTCTTAGTCTCACCTCTGAGATTATTCCCAATTTACCTGTCTGTATTTTGTTTGTAAATGGTTTTTTTTGCATGTTAACTCCCCCGAGAGTCTGTGAGATCCTTGAGAGGCCTGTCATCTTACCTTTCTTTGTACCCCCAGAATTTATTTGCCCAACACTGTAGGTGCTTAATAAATGCTAACAGTCTGACAAGACTGGCTGCTTTAGGGAAAAAGCAGTTTGAGAGCTGTGGTTCCCTTCACTGAAGGTCTCCAAGTAAAGGCCAGGTGACTACTTGTCACGGATGTGGCTGAGAGGATTCCTGTTCACATTGTATATTAGATTTGATGACCTCTGTGGTCCCTTCCAACTCAAATTCTATTATTCTAATTCAAGTCCCAACAAGATCAAAACAGGGCCCCTTTTTCTAACATTGGTTTCTCCTAAGATTATATTCTGAACAACAGACAAAGAAAGTCATTAAAAAAAAACCCACAAAATTTTAATTGTGGGAAGAGAATGAGAAGGAATGAAAAACAGAATTATCCATCTAATGATCAGAACATTTGAGATGTAATTATATTTTCAAATTGTACTTGAGAACTGTGAGTGCCACTTAATTTCTTTAGGAATCTAACACACATCTGATTCCAACGGGGGCCAGACTAACAACTGGTATTTGCAATTGCTACCTACCAACAGAAGTATAAATACTGGCATTTAAAGAATATCTTCACCACCTATGCTTGGGACTTGAAAAACATCTTCTGAATGATGTGAATATTTCTGATAAGAGTCCAATATCCTTTACCACAGGAATTCTGAAACTAGTACTAACTTGCATGTGAATGAGAAGTATCTGGAGGAATGAGAAGGAAGGTTAATTAAATTATGAGTCCATTCTTAACGCAACCTTTGGTATTCAATTACTTTTTAAAAGTCTGTCTTTCTATTCTTTAGGTTTTCTCACTATTTTAGATTATAACAGTTTAAATTTTCTAGAAAACCATGACTCTCTGTGTGTTTGTTTTTGAGTTGGATACCCATCCTTTGAAGTCCAACTCAACTGTCACCTCCCCAACAAAACTTTCCTGATCCCTACTGTCAATAAAAGACCTTCCTGGAACCTCATGTAGAGTTCATATCTTTATAACACAATTTTTTTCAGGAAATATTAATTTTTGTATGTGTGTTATATTAATTTCCTATAATGCGACAGTTAGGTAACTCAACAATGTCCTGGAGATGAGAAGACCTGAGTTCAAATCCAGCCTCAGACACTTACTAGCTATGTGATCCTGGGCAGGTCACTTAATCTGTTTGCCACAGGTTCCTTATCTACAAAATGGGAACAATAGTAGCACCTTTTTCCCATGGTTGTTGCAAGGATCAAATGAAATAATTGTAAAGTGTTTACCATAGTGCCTGGCACACAGTAAACACTATATAAATATTAGCTATTATTATTATGATCATACTAGATATGAATTCTAGGAAGGAAAGGACTGTATCCTCTAAACTTTGGATCTTCCCCAATACTGACATAGGACATCCTTGCTTAATTAAACTGAATTTTGGTTTAGGGTCAGAAAGATAAAGCACCAAAGATGGCAAGAAAGACAACTTCTGTTATTTATATGCTAACAAAAATCAAAACAAATTTTGAAAACTTCTGGAGAGCTAGAGGACTACTACAGACAGCTCTTTTTTTTTTTTTTTTTGCTTTTTGGAGGGGCAATTGGGGTTAAGTGACTTGCCCAAGGTCACACGGCTAGTTCTTGTGTTAAGTGTCTGAGGCTGGATTTGAACACAGGTCCTCCTGATTCCAGGGCTGGTGCTCTATTCACTGTGCCACCTAGCCGCCCCCAACAGCTCTTTTTTGACTATGAGTGAATTTAACTCTAAATGACAGTAGGCTGGCTGACCAAGATTAACATTAGCTATTATGATAAGGAAAAATGGAGTATAACTAAGTAGACATCAGTAATATTTTTCATCCCAAATAATGTATGTGATATCAATATCCATACTTAATATCTGGTATAATGCAAGAATTCACTGACTTTATGAATTCAAAATAAAAAAGGCATTAGCATACTTTGGGTAGAAGTAGAAATGGCAAAGATTCTTATCTTTTTTCTTCTCTTAAAATTTTTTTCTTAATTTTGTTCTTTTTTTCACCTTGTAAATCTTTCAATGGTGACCTGGCTTCCTCTTTTGTTGTCCCAACCTGAGCTCCCTAATCCTGACAGAATGTTCTACCTTTATGCCTGTCTTTTGTGTGATAACAGTCTTGTAGATTATTTTCTGTCTTTCCATTTTTAAAACCATCACTTTAGTCATCTCACAACTTGATTATTATCACAGTCTCTCTAGGATTTCCTTGTTCAATCGGATCTCAACTTGGTCCAGCCAGCCAGCCCATCCTATACACACTGACAAGAACAATCTTCTTCAAAGGCTTTTTCTATCATGCTACTCTTCTGCTAAGATACCTAGAGTAATATCCAAATGACTTTCATTAAAAATCAGGGGCACAGAATGTCACAATTAGAAGGGCTCTTGGAGATATTCTAATCTAATCTTTTCATTTTACAGATAAAGATAAATCACAGAATCTATGAACTGAAAAAGATGCTGTAAGGCGTCATCCATATCCCCCTACAATATATACAACATAAGATTATTCAGACTCTCTCTGAAGGCTTCCAATTAAATGGAATCCACTTTTTCCTAAGGCAGCCCGTCCACTCTTGGACAGCTCTGATTATGAGGAAGTTTTTCCCTTCCAAAAGCCTAAATCTGCCTCTTCAATTTCCAGTTATTGTTTCATGATCTGGCTACTAAGATCAAGCAGAATACATCTTAAGATATTAATAGAGCATATTAACAACTCTCCAACATGCTTATTATACAGTTATACAAATGAATTGTGTTTTTGTCTTATTACCTTGTAAAACTTTAAGTTTTATGAAGGCAGAAACAAGATCTTATTGGGATTTCATCTCTGCTAGCACCTTGCAGGATCTAATATGTGTTTTATGAATGCATGGACAAGACTTCAAACACTCAAAACACAGCTGTCTTATTCCCTCTAGCCCACTTACAAATTTGGAAAAGGTAAAGTGAATTGTCTAAGGAGACATAGCTAAGGAGTGTGAGAACCAGGATTCCATAATCTTAGTCTTGTTCTTTTAATTATTTCACACTGCTTCCAAATTTTTCAATATGGCAGTCTAGTGTAAGCTCAGGACATCCTCATGAGCTCATAGAAAAATAGCTTAGTTAAGTTCTGCAAGGCCTATCACCAGAAAGTTGGCTAGCCAATTAATAATTTTTGTCCTAGCAACTCACAAAACCATCTACTAAGGTCTGGAGGAGATGCAATCTGCTCTTGTGGAAGGAGTACCCACAAGGATGAAATCCCAAATGCAGAAGTAAAAATGATAGTGCTCTCATTTTTAAAGCTCTACATTTTATGAAAACTCCATGAGGTAGGTAGTGTGGGTATTCTTATCCCTATTTAACACAGGGCAGAGTAAGGAACTAACTTGGTTAGTCATAAAAGACCTGGGTTCAAATGCTATCTGTACCACTTATTCCCAGTGTGATTTAGAAGTTGCAAAGAGAAAGACTTAGGCTCCATGTTAAAACAAAACAAAACTTCGTAATTCAAAGGGGGATAGGCTGCCTTCTGAAGTAGTTAATATATTTCCTTTCTCTGGTCACTCAGCGAGTCAGTCAACTAGCGATTAATAAATGCCTACTATGAGTCAGGCACGGCGCTAAGCACTGGGGATACAAAGACAGGCAAAAAAATAGTTCCTGCCTTTGAGGATCTCACAATCTAATGGAGGACACAAAATGTGAACAATTACATACAAACAAGTTAAATATGTACAAATTAGGGATGATCAATAGAGAGAAGGCACAAGCATTAAGGAAGACCAGGAAAGGTTTCTCATAGAAGGAGGGATTTAGTTGGGACTTGAAGGAAGCCAGGAAGTCAGAGGTGCAGTTGAGGAGGAAGAGTATTCCAGAATGGGGGACAGCCAGAGAAAATACCCTATGCCAGAGATGGAGTATCTTGTCTGAGGAACAGCTAGGAGGCCAGGGTCACTGGATTTGAGTACATGTAGAAATAGAAAGTGTCAGAAAGGTGTAAGACTGGAAAGGTCAAACAGAGGACTCTGTATTTCATCCTGGTGGTGAGAAGAAGCCATTGTGGTTTATTGGAAAAGGAGGGTTCCTGTGCCTTATGGAAATCACTTTGGCATTTGAGTGGAGGGGATCTCAGAGACTGTCTAATTCAATCCATAATTGCTGAATAAGAATTGCCTCTTCAATACATCTAGCAAGTGGTCATCTACCGTTTGCTGGAAGGGCTGCTTGCCTCAAGTCTCTCCACTTCAGTTCACCCTCCCCTCAGACGTCAAATTAATCTTCGTAAAGTACAGTTCTGGTCACATCACTCCTGTGCTCAATGAGCTCCAGTAGCCTATTATCTCATTCTCTTCCTAACTCTCTGAAGTCTGGCTTCTGATATCATTCCACTGAAACCTTTTTCTAAAGTTACCAGTGATCTTTCAATTGCCAAATCCAAAGGCGTTTTCTTAATACTCATCCTTACCGACCTCTCCTAAGCCTTCACCACTGTCAATCACCCTCTTCTCCTTGATACTTTCTTCTCTCTAGGTTTTCTTGACACTGTTCTCTCTCTTCCGCACTCCTCAGTGGTGCAGTGGATGGAGAGCTGGCCTCAGGGCCCACACAGCTTCAAGTTCTGCCTCAGATATACAATGGCTATGTGACCTTTGAGCTCTCAAGGAAAGTTGCTTCTATATCCCTGAACACGAGCAGATACTCTGGATGATATTAGATGTTCTGCTCTGAACCTGGCTCTCCTAGGAGCAGAAATTTTCACTGGAGTTCAAGTGACACAATGGTTACTTTTATACTAGACAGAAGACTACAGAGTTTTAGAAAATGATTTTATTTTGAATTTTCAGTTTCACAACTGTGCCATGAAGAAATCATGTGACCTTATTTTTTTCTTAACAGAATCACTGTATAAAGGGGTATGGACTTTTCCACACATGGCTGTGGAGATTTCTTCCACTAGGATTTATAGGAGGATTCTTCATTCACTTGTAAATAAAATATGAATTTCAAACCATCAACTTAAAAAAAACCCCAAGAAATTTGTCTTTTGGTGTTCTAAGCAACTAATACTACAAGTTACAGAGAACGTATTTACTTGTATCATTAGAGGAAATTTCCTCAATAACAGAATCCATATGGTCATGAAGTCACAGGTCTAATCTGCATACTCATCTATATGAAAATATATGAAAAAAATAATTTTTTATCAATAATTTATTTTTCTCTCCCTCTGATTCCCCTTCCCCCTGCCATTTCCATTGGGGGGGGGGGGAGAAAAAAATTCCTGAAACAAATAAGCATAATCAATCAAAACAAATTCACATGGTGCCCACATCCAAACATATAATTTATTCTGCATTCTCTCAGTCAGCAGGTGAGTGGCATTCTTCATTACAGGGCCTCTGAAATCATGATGGATCTTTGCCTTGATCAGAGCTCCTAAGTTCTTTGAAATTGTTGTTTTTATAATGTTGATGTTATAGCATAAACTGTACCTATTATTGATAATAAGATATTGAGGCTCTGCTGTTCACTCTCTATGTGATGCTGGGCTGGTCCCTTCTTGTTTCTGGGCCTTACTTTACTTTTCTTTAAAATTAGAGGCTAAACTAGATCAGTCGTTCTTCTAATATGATGTAGGGTTCCCAAGACCTTTTCAGCAAGTCCACAAGGTCAAAGTTATTTTAATAATACTAAGACATTTCCATTTCTAATAGAGTAAATATTGGTAGATAGAATTTGCATAAACAAGAACTCTTTAGGGGCCTCAGGGTCCTGAGACCCCAAAGTTTGAGAGCAGCTGGACCAGAAGATGTCTAAGAGCCCATGAACATTCTGTACAGCTCTGACAATTTCTTCAGATTTTTTTCCAGTTCTGACAATTTCTTCAGATTTTTTTCCAGCTCTGACAGTCTATGACCATACAGTGAAAACATTCTGTGATGTTACAATCACAGGATTCCCTACTTTCAAGTAAGAATACATTTAAACTCTCCCCTAAAGAAAGTAATCTAGGATTTTTCTTTCAGATATCCAGCAAATTTAGCACACAAAATGCCTTGGTAATAAACTCTCACTTGGCTCCCATTCGCTCTCCCAGGAAAAATTTCCTACTTTTGAACAATATTCCATCATGCTTGCTTAGGAAATCACAGTGAAGAATGTTTCCACTTCCCACCTCTAAGAATGAGGAAATTCCAAATGACACAAACTATAACAGATATGCTCTTTTTGCTTGCACAAAAAAAAAAAGTCTAAAAAGCCGCAATTTGGTTGCAACCCCCACAAAAGGTTTGCAGCAAATTCTATTCTGAATCAGGGTAGAAAAAGCCCCTGAGATAGCGTGACTGTATTTCCCCACTTGTCTTTTCAAATGAAAATAAATTCAAAGCCTAGCACTCATGAGTCAAATGCTTGGAAACTCCCTAATACTTCAGTTTGAGCTGGACTTGATCAGCCAGAGGAATCAATTCTCTCTTTTAAAATCTAATGTTGGGGCAGCCAGGTAGCACAGCGAGTAAAAGCACCAGCCCCAGAGTCGGGATGACCTGGGATCGAATCCAGGCTAAGATACTTACCACCACACCCAGAAATAACTGGCCGTGTAACCTTGAGCAAATTACTTAACCCCAATTGCTTAGGGATGGCCAGGTGGCTCAGTGAGTAAGAGCACCGGTCCCAGAGTTGGGATAACCTGGGATCAGAGTCGGGATAACCTGGAATCGAATCCGGGCTCAGATACTTACTACCACACCCAGAAATAACTGCCTGTGTAACCTTGAGCAAATTACTTAACCCCAATTGCTTATTAAAAAAAAAATCTAATGTTAATCTTCCAGAGAAAAAAACTCCAGTTACTACCCCTCTCCAGCTACACCTCCCTGTCTGCATCCTCTCTATTAGCTAGTCTGATAGGATGATAAAATTAAGATCAGCTACAAAAAAAGAAGCCTAATGAATTAGATATTTTTGAAAGTCACATGGCCACCCAGGGGAACAATTAACACTAATTCTATATGCTTAATCCCTAAGAGTTTTACATGGTCAAGAAGGAAGGCTGCAGTGGCTGCATGTCTGTGTAGGTTTAGGGGTTATATTTTTAGGAGTAATGTATGATAAATCAGAGTTATAATCAGAGGAAGGTGGCTGGAGTGGAGATGACTACAAAGTATTCTACAGGAAAATCAATCGAAGGAACTAAGGATGTTCAACCTAGAAAAGGGAACAAGGTAGGGAAAACATGATGGCCACCTTGCAAGTACTGAACAAGCTGTCAAGTAGAAGAGCTATTTTAGCCTTGAGGGCAGAAACTGGGGCAATGGAGAGAAAATAAGCAGTTCTGCATTCTATGATTTCTTCCTTACTCCTCTCTTCCCCTTTTCTCTACTGGAGCACTTTTCAGTACCCTGCCCTCTTCCCAAATATTATAATCATCCTTTTGCTGAAAGAGAGACACTAAAACACTGCTGGTAGATCTGTGAATTAGTTCAAATATCATGGAAAACAATTTAGAATAAAGCTAAGAAAATGACTAAATAGTTTATGCCTTCAGACTCAATACCCTAAGCAAGTCAAAGAAATAAATAGCACATAGAAACCAAAATATTCAAAGCAATACTCTTTTAGTAGCAAAAAATGCCTATAAGAGATAATGAATAGGAAGAATAAAGGAACACACAGGAAGTTGAACTGATGCAAAGTTAAATAAGTAGAACTGGGAAAACAATATAAATAATGATGAGAAAGAGGGATGTGACCTCTGATTTTATTGTGTAGGAAAACTCCCAGGTTAAGAATGCAGGTCAACACCTTCTCTGCAGAAGCTGAAATGAGCATTGAGAGATGGGAGTATTTTGCCCAAGTACACACAGCCAGTGTTTTTCAGAGGCAAGACTTGACTGTAGGTCTTTTGGGCATCTGAAGTAGACTTTTTGTCCACTACCCCACAGCAATTCTCAAACATCTGGTCTCAGGAACCCTTTATAGCCTTAAGACTTCTTGAGGACCTTAAACAGCTTTTGTTTATATGTATTCTAGGTACTGCCATTTGCCACATTACAAATTATAAAAATACTTAATTCACTTAAAATAGCTATAATAAATCAATTTCATGTTAACAAAAGTATCATTTTTAATAATAGCTATTTTCCAAAATAAGAAATTTAGCAAAAGGAGTAACATTGTGTTATATATATTCTCAATATTCTTTAATATTAAATAAAAAACAGCTGCATTCTCCTATCTGTTTCCACATTCAATTTGTTATATGTTATTTTAGTTAAAAGTATATGAAGAAAATCTGGCCTCATGCAGATATAGAGTTGGAAACAGAAGGATTATTTTAATAAACAAATGATGTTTTTTTCAAATGCTTTATTGACTTCTGATTTACATCATTCATTTCCGCCAGATTTTGAGTTACAAATTTTTTCCCCATTATTCCCCTACCCACCGCCCCAAAATAGCAGTGCCACAGGATATCCCCTCCTCCAATCTGCTCTCTCCCATATTTTCTCCCATAGCCCTTTCGACTTTTCCAGTGGATCTCTATGCCGCAGTGCCTGTATAATTTCCTAATTACATGCAATAATAGTATATATATATTTGAGTATATATGTATTCATATGCCCATATACCCTCATATATATACATATATATACATATGTACATATATATGTCTATATATGAGGGTATATGGGCATATGAATACATATGTGAATGTGTGTATACATGTTTACAGGTATACATAGATAGAGGGCACAGGACCAATTTAAAAGGAAGGGATGATACTTAAAAGGTGAAATTTTTAAGGCATTCTCCTTTTTTGCCATTTGAGTTAGTCTATTTTTTAAGCTGTGATTTTCCTCAGTCAGGCTGTTGGCTCTCATTTCGTAATTTTCTTGCATTGTTCTCGTTTCTCTTCCTCTATGGCCTGTAACCAGCTCGTATTTTCCTTTGAAGCTTTTGGTGCAGGAGTACTGACTTCACTGTCTTTCTACTGTTCCATGCTTTGCTCCTTTTTGTCCCCAAAATAGGAGTCTAATGTTGGAATCTTCTGTCTGCTTTGTTTCCTTTGCCTGGTCATGTTACCCCTCAGTCACTTGACCCTTGGGTTTTTTGCCACAGTAGGACTCTGCCACTGGACAGGGAAGCTTTTGTCCCAAATGCTGGGGTTTTCTCAGCTGCTGGAGGAATAGATGGATGCCCTCTCTGAGGCCTCCACACGCTCTGGCAAGCTGGACACATACCCCAGGACCTCCACCCTAGACTGCAATCCAGATCCAAGAAGGTTAAAGCAAAAGCAATTACCCCTCAGACTGGTGCTTGGTCCCCCTACACTCTGCAGGCCAGGAGCTGAACCTGCCACATGGTGCTGGCTGGCTGTGCTGGGCATCTCAGCGGCTTTTCCCCCAGGGGCAAAAAGCATGCGCTCTCACTTACTGTGTCCCAAAGTCCAGACTGCACTGACCTCTCACTTTGTCCTTCGCATCTATGTGTTGATAAATCTAGAAACGGCCATAGCTGCTGCTGATCTGGAGTCCCTCCTGCTGGCAGCTGGTCAGGCTCACCCTGGGGCTAAAGCCTCAGTCCCAAGTGGTGCTGGGCTTGGCTCCCAGAGCACTGTACTGGCTGCTTGCTGCCAGCCTGCTGGGCTGTCCTCAGCAGGAGGTGAGCTTCTTGTGGGTTCTGCAGCTCCAAAGTTTGTTTAGAGTCCCCTTTTTACATGGATTGGGGAAGGTGGAAGCCAGAGCAGCGGGAGGTCCTGCTTCTACTCTGCCATCTTGACTCCCACAAACGATGTTTTAATATGATTATGAAAGCAATTTTGACTTTGCAAATCCTCTGAAGGGGTGTCAGGGACCGCAAGGGGCTGAACTTTGAGAACCACTACACTACTGCCTCTCTAAATAATTATGACAATATAAACAGAAAAGAAAAAAAAGAGACTAAAAGCTATCTAATGACAAAGACCTGCCCTAAAGAAGAGATGAAAAAATGTACCCTCCTCCCTTAAATGGAAAGGTAGAGACAATGTATATGAAGAACACTGCACATACTTTTAGACAGTGAAATCACAGGTCCAGTCTCCATCCTTATTTGATTGTTAGAAAGCTAAGATTGAACCAAAATCTGGCCCCTTATTACTGCCTTTCCACCCTTATCCCCACTGGTTCTAATTCTGCTTAGGCCACATAGAACACACCTAATTCCTTTTCCCCATTATGAATAGTAATAATAATTCTTCTGTGAGAGTTATTTAACCTGGGGCAGGTTAAACTGATTCAGTTACTTGAATGAATCACTTAATAGGGCATGTTTTCCAGTTTCCTCATTTTCCTGCTTGCCTTCCCTTGGATATGCTTTTGCTCCTAAGACATGGTACTCAAAACTGATGAATGCAAAAGCTGAGGTCATCACTCTCCTTGGCCTTAATATCATGCTGACATTTGCCCACACATCCTCAGATCACATCGGCTCTTTGGGTGGCTACAATGTCACACAGCTGACTCATGTTAAGCTTACAACCTCTAAGAACCCCTGTTTCTTTTTCATTAAAGTTATTTTCTAGCTTTAAGGGAGTTCTTTCCGTTCTAAATGCAAGGACAAGATTTTACACTGATCTCAATTAGATTTCCTCGGTCAACTTCAGCCTCCTGTATGACCACAGTAAATGGTCTGTGTGGTAATCCCATGATGGAGAACAGGCTCTAGGCCTGGAGGAAGCTGGCAAAAAGACTCCTGATACTCACTGGTGCCTTTTAAAGGGCATCCCTTCCATAGATGGGCCTGTCTGCCTTCCTTCCCTATGCACTTAGTTTCCAGAGCCCTCATCTCTATACTCCCTCTACCTCTTTCTGTTCCCCATCTATGAAGGACATCCCATCTCCTACTCCTGAACCCTTGCCCTTACTCTCCTGTGTGGTCAGAATGCTGTCTCTCCTCACTTCATTCTAGTAGAATCTGCTGCTTCTTTCAAAGCAGAGTCCCAGGGTCACTTCATAAAGGAGGCCCTTCTGTAGCCTTCCAGCTGTTAGTACTCTCCCCTCCTCCAATTTCTTTGTATTTACTCTGCATTTTTTATTCATGCACAACAGGGAAATGGTGCCTGAGTCCATAGCAGGTGCTCAGTACTTGATGTTTCATGAATTGGAATGGGAATAAGTCCTAGCCCTGCTTTTCATGACCCAGGTGATCTTGAGAAATTGTCTTTACCTGGGCAAAATGTTACTGATCTTTAAGGTACCTTCCAGCTCCAAGTCCTCATAGAACACTCCGCCTCTACCCCAAACAAAAAACCTCCCAGCAATGTGGCTGACATTACAGTTTGAGGGGTCAACCATTCAGTGCACAATTACATATTAAAAGGTGTATAGTGCAAATCCTTGCCATAGATAAGGCATACAAAGGCTCATGGAACCATAGTTGTAAGGAACATTAGAGATCATTTATTCCAACCTTACCCTTTTCTAGAAGAAGATGTGGAAGCCCTAAAGTTAAGTGATTTGTCAAGGGTCACATAGTAACTATAGAGCTGGCATTTAAACTTAGGTTCCCTGATTCAAAGATCTAGTGTTTAAATTTCTACCAAAAGAAATTGTGATAATTAAAAACAAAAAGTTCTGCATTTGTGTAAGGGAGTGATCTTACCATAGAAAGGAGTGGAAAACAAAGTGTTTAACTATAAAAGATATAACATGGGCTACATGATCCCTTTATGAGGTTTAGATTAATCCCATGAGTTAATCAAACCAGAACCAATGAGATAAGATAAAGAATAATGGGCCAGGCTTCAGGGTGACCTTTAAAGATTAGTTCACTTAATCTGAGAAACAGACTTGAAAAGGAATCCAGCTACTGAATGGGAAGGCACCAGAATCCACAAGGAACTAGGAGAATGGTAGCACAGGCAAAGGCAATCACAACAAAGAGGGAGCAAGTCTCCTTGAACTGATCAAGAATATAGATTCTCAGGACAAATGTGTTGCAGAAATCTCCCTAGACTACACACCCCAAGGTGGTAATCCTGGATGTATCTATGATGGTGATCCTGTATCCTTCTTTTGGGGCTCCCTCACACAAACTTGAGACCTTTCACTCTGGGTACGGTGATTTTTTATGTTTTACACATTTACTCTGTCTTTACAAGCAGTGTTAATCACTACTCTTACCTTTTCTAGTCTGAGTGTAACTGGGAATAGACAACTGAAGGGAAAATGTCTCCAGAGAACCAGAGAGATCTACCACAGAGGTGGTTAGGTTGACTCCACACTGTTCTCCTTCATGTCCTCTGTCCAAACTAACTAGCCTACCTATTATTCCCAATACATATATGACATTGCATTTCTAGTCATTGTCCCTTTGCACAGCTATGTACAGAATGAATTTGAAACTGCATGGAGGGATGAATAAACCAATCAACAAACATTTAAGGGGCCTGATAAGTCAGGTGCTGTGCTCAGTCCTGGGGACACAAATACAAAAGTGAAACAATCCCTGACTTTGAGGTGCTTAGAATCTAGGGAGAGGAGACAACTCATATACATACCCGGATATCCAAAATGGACAGGAGATCATTTTTTGGCAGAAGAGGAAAGGAGGCACTAACAGTTGGGGGATTCATCAAGAAATGCTACATGCAGAAGGTGGGACTTGAGTTGAACCTGAAAGAAAGTATTACTGGACTCTAAGAGGCAGCAATAAGGAGAGTGTATCTCAGATGTGGGGGACAGCCAGTGCAAAGGTACAGAGACAGGAGATAGAGGGCCATGTGTAAGAAAGAACAGGAAGGTGTGTTTGGCTAGACCACAGTGTGTATGGAAAGGAATTCCATATAATGAGGCTGAGGCCACATTGTGAAGGTCTTTAAATGCTAAATGAAAGGTTTCCATTTTCACATGGAGGCAGTGGGCTACCATGGAAGATTCCTGGGCTGGGGGAGTGTAGCAGCAAGCACCCCAGAGTTCCCAGGGTGGCTGCTAGCACAGGTTCTTGGATCTGCTTTGATAAAGGAAAGCAACTCAAAATGGGTTGACAAGCTTACTTTAATCAGTCAAACATATATCGTTTACCTTGTTCAGGGGAAAAGGTCAGCACCCCGAACTTCAAAGTACACAGACAGAATTATCAAGACAGAAACAGATCTAGTAGACAGATTTCAAACTGTCCAACCATTACATCCATACTCAGTCAACATTTGGGTTTCCACATCTGGGTTTTTCAAAGGGGGGGGGGGGGGGCCCTGGACAACGGCTTCCCAGAATACAGATCAAATCACAGAACACTTCTCAAAGTGAGCCCCCCAAAACAAAGCCTCACATCAGGGCTTATATAGCCTTCTCCTGGCTCAGAGAATGTAACAACCTTATTGACCCACTAGCCAATCAAAAAGTATCTACTGAAAAACAAGCCTCCCACCCCAGGCTTCAGGTGCACTTTAGCCTAGGGGCAGGGAAGATCTTCCAAATTTGCATTCCCATTACAGGGAGGATGACATAGTCAGAGGTATACTTGTATACTTTTGGAACATTACTTTGGCTGCTGTTTGTAGGAAGCACTAGAGAGAGAAATGATGAGGCAAGACCAATTAGAAGGACATTTTGATAGTCTAGGAGAGAGATGGTGAGTGCCTGAACAAGGTAGTTACTGTGTGAGTAGAGAAAAGGAGATAGATGTGAGAGATGCTGGGGAGGTAAAAAGCAAAAGATCCGACAGCTGCTTAGATAAGTGGAGTGAGGAGCCAAGGATGACACTAAGGTTGGGAATCTGGATAGTAGTGCCCTGTATGAATAGGTTCAAAAGCAGGATGGGGTGGGGTCAGGGGAAAATAAGAGAATGAGTTCTGTTTTAGACACATTCGGTTTGAGATGCCTATGAAATAATCAGTTCAAAATGTTGTGGGGCTATAGTTCAGCAGAGTCATCAGTACAGTGATGATAACTAAATCCACAGGGGTTTATGAGATTACCACAAGAGAGGTTAAAGGGAAAAAGGGAAGAGGTAACAGGATAGAGTTTTGGGGTTATGATTTGGATGATAATCTATTAAAAGAGACTGAGAAGGAACAGTCAGACAAGTGGGAGAACCAAAGAGAACAATGTCGTGAAAACCCAGAGAAGAGAGAATATCCAGAAGGAGAAGGTGTTCAACATGCTGCAGTGGTCAAGAAAAATGGTGACAGAGAAAGTAGTGAATTCAGATTTGGCTATCAGATAATGAAACGATGGCCATGAAACGATGAACTATGCCATATCAAAAGGATGGAGAAAAGTGAGTGGAGGTAACAGATACAGACAGCTTTTTGTAGGAGTTTGACAGAGAAGGGGTAGAGCCACGTAGGATGACAGGTATAGGTAGGATTCCCCCTCCCCCTGTCCCTCTTTGGGGCATATACTCAATATTGCATGGCTAGTTTAATAAGCCTTTTGAGAACATGGACAATTTAGTGACTTTTCTTGAATATTTATAAATCATTTTCTAGGGCAGCTGGTCCAACTCACAGCTCCATCAGCAATATATTAAGGTGGTTTATTATCAGCTAATACACTTGGCAAACAATAAGAGAAAGTAGCAAGGTAGAAAGCAAAGTCCCCTAAAAACTGTAAATGGTCACCATGTGAATGTTTCACGCAAAGTACTGCTGATCAGAGTGTTCTTCAAAGCTGTTCTCTGTGTCTGGCCTGACCTCCTCCCTGCTGTTGATTAATTACCTTTTCTTCCTCCTTTAAAAATATATTTTATTCAGGAAGTATGTTGAGACTCACTTCCTCCAAATCATTGAGAGGCAGTTACTAATATCTCCAAGTCACTTAAAGTCCATCAAACTTGAAAAAATATTTATTGGATTCCCCACAATCAAAAAAACTTCCAAATAACTAAAATGGAAACCAGACATCACCAAAAAAGGAAGCATGAATTTGCTTTGGTACAGTCTGTTGGTAAAACAAGTCTCCATTTCCTTAAAATGAAGAGTTTGGATCAGGCCCCTGAAGGCTGGCTCTTTCAGTTCAAATTTTGGAATTTATGGTCCTATTTCCTTTCCCCATCACCCCCATTCCTCTCTAGCTCACTGAATTCTGGCTCTTTACTGGACTATCCAAAAAACACTTTGCAACCTTTCCTACTAAAGGGTGTGAAGTCATCTTCAAATTGACAGCCTGGTCCTGACAAAAGAGGAATTAGGAAGGACACTACATAATAAATCCTGCAGCAGGTAAAGGTTCCCCTTATGGAAGTAGTTTAGCAACTGGTGACCTTCCAGGCTCAATAAGGTTGTGCTCTTAGTGTGTGAAGACTGGACCAAGGGATGAAAATGTTTATAACTGTTACTCATTTGTCTAACAATCATAATAGCAGCTATTTCGCTGATACACGGATTTCCCAGAAACAGCCAAATAAAGGGAATGAAGAAATCTGGTACCTCAAGAACCAATACAGCTGGAGATTGTGTACAGCTTGAAGAATCTGTGTGTAACATGTGCACACTAACTTAAGGCAGAGATTCTTGGTGGGCAGTATTTCTATGTAATCAGGGATTTCAACCTTTTTTATGTGTCACAGACCACTCTTGGTGGTCAGTTTGGTGAAAGCTATGGACTCCTCAGGATAATGCCTTTAAATTGATAAAAAATATAATACAAAGGATGACAAAGGGAACCAATTATACTGAAATATAGTTATCAATATTTTTTAAAACCCAAAGTCAAAGAAATCAAAACTGTCTATAGTCATGAAAAAAATGCTTCAAACCACTACTGATTAGGGTAAATTAAAAAAAATGTGAGCTATGACCTCATGCCCATAAAATTGGCTAATATGACAGAAAAGGAAAATGGTAAATGTTGGAAGGGATATGGGAAAACTGCAACACTAATGCACTGTTCGTGGAGTTGTAATCCAACCATTCTGAAAGCAATTTGGAACTATGCCCAAAGGGCTATAAAACTGTGTATACCCTTTGATCCAGCAATACCATTATTAGATCTGTATCCCAAAGAGATCCCCCAAAAAGGGGGAGGGGAAATGAACCCATGTATACAAAAATATTTATAGCAGCCCTTTTTGTGGTGGCCAAGAACTGGATATTGAGGGAAATTGGGGAAGGGCAGAACAACAAGCTGTGGTATATGATTATAATAGAATATTATTGTGCTATAAGAAATAATGAGCAGGATGATTTTAGAAAAACTTGGAGAGATTTACATGAACTGATACAGAGTGAAGCGAGCAGAACCAGGAGAACATTATACATAGTACATATGATGAACAACTATTCTCAGTAATACAATGATCCAAGACAGTCCCATGGTGAAAAATTCTATCTGACTCTAGAGAAAGAACTGATGTCATCTGAATACAAACTAAAGCATACTATTTTTCACTTTCTGTTTCTTCTTTTTTGAGTTTTCTTCTACAAAATGAATAATATGGCAATGTTTTACATGATTGCACATGTACAACCTATATCAGATTGCTTACTGTCTTTGGGAGGGGAAGGAAGGGACAGAATTTGGAATTTGAAACTTAAAAAAAAAAACCAAGGTCACGGATCCCAGGTTAAGAATGACTTCCCTGCACACAGCAGCAATTCTTTAAAACAAGAGAATTCAAAACAAACATTTGTTGAATATCCTTTGTGTGCAGAGTACTGATCTAGGTGCTGGATGAACTATGGTCTTTATATGACTTGCTCCCCTTCCTCATGGGAGAAGTGTGAATTCAACTGTGCTGACTTCTACTGTGGTAGAAAGTGGTACTATACCACATCCAGGATTTATCAAACTCTTTAACTGTGACCAAGTGACCACATTCAAGATGGGGTTGGTGGTGTTAAGAATTTTTTTAAAAATCAAAGAGAAGGAGATATCCACTTGTATCCCACATTTCTACCAGGTGATACAGTAGATAGAGTGTTGGAGTTAGACACCTAAGTTTGAAAACTTTCATATAACCACCCTGGGCAAATCACTGAATCTATCTAAACAATAGTACCTACTTTATAGGGTCTTAAAATGATCAGATAAGAATGCTATATGTAAAGTGCTGTACAAACCTTAAAATGCTACCTACCCCCTATATTCACTGAGAAGGTCCTCTCACATGACCCAGGATCCATTGTTCTTATCTGGGATCATTCTGCCATTCTTCACTCACTAACTCTTTGCAATGAAACACTGGAGAGTTTAAGTGTAATCATTTCAACTTTCTTATTGTCTTTCCCCTTCTGACACCTCTTTTAATTAGCATTAACTTACTTGTTCTCCCTTATATTCCCTAGTGTTCTATTTTTCCTTGAAAATGTTTTTTCTGCTGCTTGGCTTCCACTTCAATAATTTTCTTCTTCCTATATGGCTCCCAAAATTCTTACTGATCACCTGCTTATCCCTTCCCTCCAACCACCTTTTACTAGAGGAAACAGGGTAATGTAAAAAACATGAGACTTAGAATCATAAGACTTGAGTTGAAGTCCTAGCTCTGACACTAACTAGTTGTTTCATCAGAGGTGGGGGGAAGAGGAAAGGGAACCCTTTGAGTATCGGTTTCCCCATCTGTAAAATGAGAAAAATAATACTTGAACTGCCCCCTTCACAGAACTGTTTGAAGAAAATATCTTATAAATCTTAAAAGCAATAGCAATATCAGCTATTATTGGGAATACATTCCAAGCATAGGTAAAAGCCTGAGTGAAGACACAAAGACAGGAGATGGAACATGCTAAAATAAGGCTGAGGTTCAGTAGTGGCTAGGATAGATTATGTAAAACACAAAGCATGAAATAAGTCTGGAGATATGATAGGTAGGGCTACACTGTAAAGGGTTTCAGAAGACAAATGAAAAAGTTGGACCTTCCTTTGTCTTTCAACATATAAAAACAGTGTCAAATAGAAACATATAGAAACCACTGTGCCTACCAAGAACCATCCTGAAGTTTTGGGCAGAGCTGTTTTCCTGTATACTTGACTTTGTCTCAGAGACTACGACATTTGAAAATGAGTGGCTAGCAAACCCAATCAAGCCTTTATATCCTTCCTCTGTGTGTACACTGGTGGTTTCAAAAGAATGAAGAAATTTAGTAGCTGGCAATACCGCTGCTATTACTGCTACTAGTGTTTGTTTATTCCTTGAGATACAGAACCAGAGGAGTAATCCTATCTCTTAACACACTGCCTTTAGGAACATCTTGCTGTGGTTCCAGGCTCTCTTGGGAATGCAAGGGCTTCTCTGCCTTATCAGGTGTTGATTCTTTTTCCTTTGTTTTGCAAAACTTATTCAGAGATATTGGAACTCTTTTACCCAATCTGGGAGCTATTTTCCCTTCTGCTATTAATCTTTCCTGTTGGTTTATCTATTTGTGTTCAAGGTCTTTAGTTTTCTTTCTCCTGAGATCTTTGTTAATTTCAGCCTTTTTTCTTGATTTCCCCTACTACTCACTTTCTGACTTCTCCCTGTTTGATGGGAAATTTCTCTGAGGGCTGAATCTCAAAGCTACTTCCTCCTCCCATGCTGGATAAATTCCTAATTCACCAGTCTTGGTCTCTGCCCTGAGATATTTCTGGGGGGAGAGAATTGGTCCCAGATAAATCCCGGGTTCTTTCCCTTAACCTTAGTGGAGTGTCACATACTGCTCCCCTCAGCCATGTGTCTGTGCTAATTCCCTCTGTCCCTCAGTTCTCTGGGTAGGCTTTGTTGCAGGATGGAGTGCTGCCGCTAGTTAATGCTATCAAACTCCTGATTGCTAACAAAGCCTGTGTAAGTTTCGCCATTTGGATCTCTGAGGCACTGGCTGTTACAGTGTGAAGATAGAGAGGAGAGCTGCAGTGTAGAGATGAGTTTTGTTTCAGATACATGAGTTACTTTATGAAGCCTTGTTACTAGGGGTATGGAAGGGATGGGAGAGAGGATATTTAATGAGAGCATTAGGAGGTTAGTAATTAACCTTTTCTACTGTTAGTTCATAGGGTTTTTGCCTTGTTTAATTAAGTTCTTGGTGTCCTAGACTATGGGAATAGCTGAGGCTGCTTTATCTCTGGTTCATTATTGCTATTTTGGAGAGGCTTTGAGAGGATACCTAGGATACCTTGAAACGATGAAGAAAATAACTAATCTTCCATCTTGTTAGTCATGTGATCTGGAAGTCTCTCAATGAACTCTGGTTTGACATTCTTTCTAAAAAGTGACACCCATTAACTGAATATACTACTTTCTTCTTTTGCCTTTTTTAATGTCTACTTCAAAGTGAGAAGGTAGCAGATGCACTGGGATGGGTAGAGTGATGAAGGATGTAGTGTCTGGAATATTTGACCAACTTCAAAATGTATGACAGTATACACTGCAAGTTTGGTCTGTTCATAGACTCACATAAGTCTATGAAGTCTAGAAAGGACTTAGATATAACCCAATCTAACAACTTATTTCATATAGGCACAAAGTAGTAAAAGGTGACATGCCCAACATGACATAGCTAGTCCATAATAGAGCCAGCATCAGAACACAGGTCTGACATTCAGTCCAGTGATATTTCTATCACATTATACAGTACTGTGTTGGGGCCACTACATAGTCACTCCTTCCCTAGAATCCTTAGGTTCCTAATTTTGTGTGTTTTATGCTGTGAGTTAAAACATTTTATGTCCATCTCATCTGTTTCATAACTACAGTATGCCCAGGTGTTTCCTGAACATTTATAAAGCTCTGCTTTCAAAGCAGCTTTGAAATACAGGAAGTGTAAGCTGAATGGTCACAGATGAATACAAGACAGAAAACAGTTTAAAATGTTGAATTTACTGTAAGAATGTCAGGAAGGCTAAATGCAGAATACGCTGAAACTGACAAAAATATGCTAGAGAAAACAAGAAGTCTTTTTATCTTATGCTATCTCTGAGGAAGAAGACAGCAATAGAAATGATGGCCCCATTTATAGGGCAGACTATTTGTCATACATGTCTGACCATGTCACTTTCAAGTTCAAAAATCTTAGTGCCTACTTATTACCTAAAGGATAAAAAACAAGTTCCTTAGACTGGAATTCAAGACCTCTAGATATTTCCTTTTACATACTTTCCCAGTCTTACCTTACTTTCTTCACTTCCCAGTGTCCACTCATTGTTCAAGTCCCCCATATTTGGAATGCTACTTTCTCTCTCAAGTCCAGCTCAAGGTGTCCTACTCCATGGAGACTTCCCTGATACTACAAGCTGAATGTGATCTCCTCCATGTCCTTGTGAAATCTGATCTTATGTTAAGTTTTCTGTGTGTGTACATGCTTTACCTCTTCTATATAAGCTCTGTGAGGACAAGGACTATGGTCATTTTCCACATTTTTATCTTTATCACTAAACAAAGTGCCTTTCTAGTTTAAAGATAGTCTTCTTGATAGAGAAAATGGAAGCAAAAGAATTTCCTTCCATCATACTTTAATATTCTAATTCAACAAATATTTATCTAATACCTAGATAATTATGAAGGTTAAAATAAATATGGGTAGAAAAGAACTGAAGCCTTTTCAAGTGAGGAGATAGCAAGAAATTACTCTGGATCTAAATTTATCAGGGTCTAGAACCCCTAGAGTCAGTGATCTAATCAGATTAGTGAGCATAAATTTAGAAATTGAAAAAGGGAGAGCAAAACAGGGATTAAGGGCTCTAGAAATTTCTATCCTATTATGTCTGGGGATTCCACCTTAATTGCTCCTCTGAGTTCTTGCCTAACCCTACAGATGAGCTCATCTGAAATGCATGAGAGATGTTAGCCTTATATTCTCAGAGGGCAGGTCTTCTTTTCTCTGTAGACAGAGAGAAGGATCCAGGGAGCTAACTGGCTTGAGCTGATCAGATTTAGGGGTATGTGTGTGACAGTTGCTGATGTATTCTCGTTTCAGATCAGGCTAACATCTCAGGTCTGAGAATGGATCTAAGTCTCCTCTTTTTCCTCCTCTCAAGGAGTGAGACTAGGGGGAAGAGGACAGTTCCTCCCTCTTCGACAGCAGGCACAGGATTTAGTCAGATAGGAACCTGGAGACAATTTGTCAATCTTTGTACTTTACAGATAAAGAAACAGAGTATTACACTATGGTATGGCCTATTATGGATCACTTAGCCTGCTTATTCTGGGATTATTTAAGATGATAAAGGTACATTGTAAAGTGGATGGCCAATAGGAATATTGGGTTCTGTTACCTTTCTCCAGAATATAAAAAGTGAAGCCATTTTGGCTGTATAGGTCATTCCAGAGAAGGAGTGGGGCCATAGAGGACTGAATCCAAAAAGGATATCACTAAATCTGATGGTCCCATGTACTTCCTGTCATCATTTTGACTTTATGTTTGAACCCACATGGATATTGACTGAATGATGACAAGTCATTAATGTGTTTTAAGTATGTGTATATGTTCTGTCTGTCAAGGAGAATCTAGAGCTCCCAAAGCACTGAAGTCCAAAAAGCTTAAATGACGTGGCTATGACTACACAGAAAAAGCAAAGATGATGGGGGGTAGAGAGGGTTAAGCCAAGATGCTACACTAGGGGCAGCGACCCAGCCACTCTTCCAACAGTCCCCTCTGAAAAACTTCAAAATAACATGTCAAATCAAATTTTGGGGTGGTAGAGACAACAAAAGGCCAGGATGAGAAATTTTTCCAGCCATAGAAAACTTAGAAAGTTAGCAGGAGAGGTCTGTGACACCAGGGTGTAGGCCACACCCATGGTTCAGAAGCAACAGCAGTAGCAGCAGCAATAGCTCTCAGACTAGACTTGGTAAGAGGGTCAAAAAAGTGGTCACAAAGAGATTACAGGGGACCCTTTACTGGCACTAGGTAGAGCTGGGGCTCACTAGCAACTTTATTGCTTGCACATACTTCTGGGTCATGGTTCCATGGCAGAGAAGAGAGCTTATGGTTGATCACAAGGGAGCAGGAATACTGTTCAGAGTTCCAGGATCAAAAAGAATACTAGGGCTTATGGCTGCAGAAGAGTAAAAAACTGAGCACAGACCAGGAGAACAGTGACAATACTTCTCCCTAGATCACACCACCTTATAAGTACCAAAAACATGCAGATCTCCAGAACTGACTCTGAAAACAGTAGCAGGAAAAAGCTTAAAGCTTGAGAAAATACCTCCCCACCCAAACCCCCACCCCCAGGTAAGCAGAGCCCAACTTTAACATAAAGATCAAAGTCAAGAAGCAGGCTAGGAAAAATAAGCAAACAACAACAAAAGAACTTAATCATGAAAAGCCCAGATCAAAGGCTACCTATTCCATGAAGCCTTCCCTGATACTACAACCATAAAAAACTACTAGAGAAGACCAAAACACAAACTCAGAAGAAGATGACAATGTGAAAACAACTACAAACAAAGCCTCAAGGAAAAATGCTAATTGGACCCAAGCTCAACCAGAATTCTTGGAAGAGTTGGAGAAAAAGATCAAAGTGATAGAAGAAAAGTTAGGATAAGAAATGAGAAGTAAGAAAATTATGAATAGAGAATTTAAGAGCTTGGTAAAGAGGCATGAGAAATACTGAGAAAAGTAACACCTTAAAAAACAGAATTGGCCCAATGGCAAAAGAGGCATAAAAATTCACTGAAGAAAAGAACACCTTAAAAAGCAGAAATCACTAAGTGGAAAATGAGGTATACAATCTCACTGAAGAAAATAATCCTTAAAAATGAGAATTAGGTGACTAGGAGCTAATGACTCCATGAAACAATAAAACAAAGTCAAAAGAATGAAAAAAAAATAGAAGAAAATATGAAACATCTTAGAAAAACAAGTGACCTGGAAAATAGATCAAGAGAGATAATTTAAGAATTATTAGATTACCTAAAAGCAAACAAAAAAAGAGCTAGACATCACATTTCAAGAAATTATCAAGGAAAACTGCCCAAATATCTTAGATCAGAAGGTAAAATAGAAATTTAAAGATTCAACTGATCACTTCCTGAAAGAGATCCAAAATGAAAACTCCCAGGAATGTCATAGTGAAATTCTGGAGCTCCCAGGTCAAAGAGGAAATATTTCAAGAACCTGAAAGAATTCAAATATCATGGAACCACAGCGAGGATCACACAAGATTTAGCAGCTTCCACACTAAAGGAGAAGAGGGCTTGGGATACTATACTGTAGAAGACAAAAAATTGAAATTACAACCAAGAATAACCTACCCAGTAAAACTGAGTATAATACTTCAGGGGATAAAACTGACATCTAATGAAGTAGAGAACTTTCAAGCACTCCTAATGAAAAGACCAGAGCTGAATAAAAAAAATCTGACATTCACACAGAGGACTCAAGAGAAACATAAAAAAGTAAATATGAAAGAGTAATCATAAGGGACTCAATAAAGTTAAAATGTTTACATTTCTATTTGGGAAGATGATACACATACTCTAAAGAACTTTATCATTATTAGGGCAATTAAAAGGAGTTTTAAACAGACGGTATGAGTGTAAGTCAATTATGTTGGGGAGATTTAAAAAAACGAAGGGGTGAGAAAGGCAGAATTGGGAGAAGGGGAAGAAAGAGGTAGAAAGGAGAGAATTTTCTCATATGAAAAAGGCATGCAAGGAAGAGTTTTTACAGTGGAGGGGAAAATGGAAGGGGGGAAATGCTTGAACCTCACTCTCAAAGGAATTGGTTCAAAAAGACAAGAATATCTATACACACTCAGTTGTATACAGGAATCTACCTTATCCAATAGGGAAATAGGAAGGGAAGGGGCTAAAAGAAAGAGGCTGGAAGATTAATGACAAAAGGGAGGGCAGATTAAGGGAGGCAGTGGTAAGAAGCAAAATAGACTTCTGAATAGGGATAGTATAAAAAGAAAGAAAGAAGAAGAAACCAAAAGAAATGGGATAGAGGTAAATACATAAGTAATAAGTATTATGATAAGTAAATAGGTAAATAAATAAGTGTCAATGTGAATGGGATGAGCTCACCCATAATGTGGATACAGATAATGGAATGGATTAGAAACCAGAATCCAACAAAATGTTGTTTAAAAGAGACACACTTTAACAGCCAGATACAGAGATTTCAAATAAAGAAATGGAGCAGAATTTATTATGCTTCAGCTGAAGTAAAAAAGGCAGAGGTAGCAATCATGATCTTAGATAAAGCAAAAATAGACCTAATTAAAGAGATAACCAGGGAAAACTACATTTTGCTAAAAGGTACCATCAACAATGAAATAATATAAAAAAATTTTTACACAAAGTTTCTCTGATAAAAGACTCATTTCTCAAACATATACTGAGTATAGAACTGAGTCCAATTTATGTCATTCCTCGATTGATAAATGCTCAAGAGATATGAACAGGCAGTTTGCATAAGAGGAAATCAAAGCTATCTATAGTTATATGAAAAAAATGCTCTAAATCACTATTGATTAGAGAAAAACAAATTTAAAAATTCTGAGGTACCACTTCACAACTATCAAAAATGACAAAAGCTGGGGCAGGGAGGTGATGAGAGAAAATAGGTACTAATGAATTGTTGGCGTAAGACTGAACTGGTCCAATCATTCTGGAGAACAATTTGGAACTAATGTCTAAAACTGTGCCTGTGCTTTGGCCACTACTAGGTCTGTATACCAAAGAGATCAAAGAAAAAGGAAGAGGAACTATATGTACAAAAATATGTATAGCAACTCTTTTTGTGGTGGCAAAGAATTGGAAATTGAGAGGATGACTATCAATTGTGGAATGGCTGAACAAGTTGTGGCATGTGATTGTGATATGAGTGTTATAAGACATGACAAGAAGGGTGGTTTCAGAAAAACATGGCAAGACCTATACAAAGTGAAGTGAGAGAACTGTAAGACTACTGTGCACAGTAACAGAAATGTCATGATGATCAATTGTGAAAGAGTAGCTTTTCTGCTCAATACAATGATTCAAGACAATTACAAAGGACTTATGATGAAAAAAAGCTACCCACCTTCAGAAAGAGATGTGATGAATTCTGAGGGCAAACTGAAGCATAATTTTCTCACTTTATTTTCCTTACTTTTTTTTGGCTATATGGCCACCAATATGGAATTATGTTTTACATGATTTCACATGTATAACCAAGATTATATTGTTTTCCTTCTCAGTGGGGGTTAGGGGTGGAGGGAGATTTGAAAGAGGGAGAGAATCTGGAACTCAAAATGTAAAAAGAATGTTAAAATAAATATATAATAATTTAAAAAAAATTAAAAGCTGGGGTGGCTAGGTGGCGCAGTGAATAGAGCACTGGCCCTGGGATCAGGAGGTCCTGAGTTCAAATTCAGTCTCAGACACTTAACACAAAAACTAGTCGTGTGACCTTGCGCAAGTTACTTAACCCCAATGCCCTCCAAAAAAAGCAAAAAAACAAACAAATAAATAAAAGCATAGACAGGACTTGAACCTATAGCTTCTGATTCTAAGTACAGTGTTCTTCATTATATCATAAATACATTGATATTCAATAAATAGTCACTGATTCAAACATTAAAAAAAGACTAAAATTCACTTTAAAAATTAAAAAAAAACTATGCAAAGCTGAAATTTTTAAAGCCAAGTTAGGAAGTGTGTTTTTAGCAAATTACAGTACTCTGAGGCTGTTTGTGTGGAAGGAACATCATTTCAAACAATCCACATTCCTGAATTTAAGACACTGCCAATAATAATACACTGGCACACAAAGTCAAAAGACAATGAAGAGACATGTAAGTCCTCAATATAATCTAAACTGAAAGCGAATTTCAGTTTCTTTAAAGAAAAAAAATTCTAATCTACAACCTGTGATTATTTTCAATTACATACTGATGTGACATTTAGGAAATATGATCTAAGCCCACTTTATTATTTAACAGTGCTATATCAGCAGGGGAACCTTAATCAATAGCCACCAGAGAGCCTGCCTAAATCATTTTATTTCCTCTTGTCCAAACAATTTGAAAGGAAAAGACAAAAGAGGGAAGGCACTTGATAGATGACTGATGGGTTAAAGAGACAAAAACTTGCTTAAACACAAATGGTAAAGAATGTTGAGCTTTCTCTCTGTTGACAAGTTGCTTCCTTTCAAGATTCCAAAACCAATACCACAGAGTTTGCCAACACAATGAGATTGGAGCTGAAGGATACCACATTCAAACATCTAGAAACACTGCCCCAGAAAGTCAATCTCAATAAATTCCCCCAAATGCAAACAATTTTGCACATACCTTGAAGACCAAAATAGCCCAAATGGATCTTGTTCTTATTTCATCCCTCTTTTGCATTTTCTCACTTCTAGACCTTGGCTCATATTATTTCTTCTACATTTAATACTCCTCTCCATCTTTGTCTTTTGAAATATCCCACTTGTTCTCCAAAGTACAGCTCAAACATAATTTTCTTCACAAGGCCTTCCCCAATTTCTCCTTGTGAAGATGTAATCTCTTCTTCCTTTGGACACTCTTCATAATCTATTTTTCTTACTGTTCTCTTGCTTTTTTCCAGGTGCCATTATTATCTGGATATACCTCTTAATTAACAATAAGAGCTAACAATTATATGGTGCTTTGCAGTTTATGAAGCACTATACAACAACCTTGCCATATAGGTCATATAGGTATTAATGTCATTTTTAGAAGAAGGGGCCAGTGAGGTACAGAGATGAAAACTTGCTCAATCATATAGTTAGTAAGTAGAACCAAATTTTAAGTTCCATGTAGGCAAAACTATATCTTATTTAACTTTTTAGAGCACACAAGACTGAACACAAAGCTCAGAACATAGTGATCGATCCCTATTTGTTGAATGAACTGAGTACTAAAACTTTAAGGTGGCTCATCATTGCTATCTATTTAAGCTTAAAATGAGATATTAAAATTTCCTTGGTTTACAGTTTCTATTAAATTTATTATGGTTATAAAATTATAAGGATTAAGTTTGAAAAGATACTGCAAAGAAGATTAAATAGATTAATGTGCAGACAAGGAAGATGGCACTTGTGACAGTACTAAAACATAAACAAATCATAAAACTTTCCATGGGATCTTACGCTGTAGAAGTTAATGTTGTAAAATATTCTTGGACAGACACGTGAAATTAAAGCAGAGAGTACAATATTGCTATGGTTTTGATGTAGATATACAATCATAAACGGAATATTTACATTGCAAGGTCTCCTTAATCAATCTAACAAACTCGAGCACAAACTGTGAGTAGAGTACAGCAGAACACAATATAGGGCTGGGGAGGGTTCATAGGGCTAGGACACATGCAGATAAACATACTGTATAATAATAATACAAGATAAGTAAATCAGAATAGTGGAGTCTAATGGTAAAGGGTATCACTGATGGCAAGAGGAGAGACCTGTAGGGCTTTTACTGAGCATGTTGCATGTGAGTATGTTTTCAATATCTGCGATTTATGCAGAAAACACAAGTTGTGAAAAAGTGCTGTTTATTAAGGAATATTCATATTTATACCATATTTAAGATTAAGGAAAAGAAGTAGCTAAGTGGCCACAGTGAATAGGGTAGGGACCGGAGTGAGGAAGACTCAGTTCAAAGCCAATATAAGACACATACTAACTGTGTGACCTTGGGCAAATCACAGAACTTATATTTGCCTCAATTTCTTCAACTATAAAACTGGGATAATTAATATACCTACTCCCAGGGTTGTGAAGATCAAATGAGGTAACATTTGTAAAGCACTTAGCACAGTATTTGACACATAGTAGGTGCTATATAAATGCTACTAGTTATTATTATTATGAGAACGTACTGAATTCCAAAGCCAAGAATGCAGTAAAAACTAGCCTGGGTACCATTCGTTATTTCCAAGATAAGCAAGTTGATGTAATTACTTATTTTTTCTCAAGCTTGCACTTTAAGCACTTTGGGGGGAGGAGGAATCAGATGAATCAAAATCTTCAAAATTGATGAGCACCTCTGTAGACTTAAAAAATATGTGAGTCACAATAGAAATATATTTATGTTTTTATTTCACTGAGATTAGTTATTCAAAAACATAAAACATGGGGGGGAAGGGGATGAGAGGGGGCATGATGGAAGGGAGGGCAAGCTAGGGAGGAAGGAAGTTGGAAGCACCCACTTTAGAAAAGGGACAGGATCAAAGTAGAGAATAGAACAAGTGGGGGGTGGGATAGGATGGAGGGAAATATAGTCAGTCTTTCACAATATATCCACTATAGAAATGTTTTGCATAGCTACACATGTACAACCTATATTGAACTGCTTATCTTCCCAGTGAGGGTGGGTGATGAGGGAGAAAGGGAAAGAATTTGGAATTCAAAGTTTTAAAATCAAATGTTTGAAATATATATATATATATACATATATATATACACACATTATTATTATTTTACATGTAACTGGGAAATGAGACATACAGGCACTGGGGCATAGAGATCCACCATGACCTATTGGAAAGTCGGAGGGGAGATGGGGGAAGATATGGGACAGAACAGATTGGGGGGAGGGAATATTCAGTGGGATCGCTGTTTTGGGGTGGTGGGTAGGGAAAATTGGGGAGAAAATTTGTAACTCAAAATCTTGTGGAAATGAATGATGTAAACTAGAAAAAAAATTCAAAAAGAAAAACAAACAAACATAAAACACACTTTCTGATGGATTTGCTTCTTCGAGTAAGAAGTGAGATCCTCTTAAAAATATCTGACCTTACACATTGCTAACCCCAGGTGATCTCTTTCAACTTCTCTACTCCTGGCAGGTGAAGAACTTGCAGTGTCTGCAGAGTTCATCTTACATTTAATTCCTATGTTCAGTTCAATTCTATAAACATTCATTATGATCCTGTGTGTGCAAAGTATCTCTTTGGTCATAGGAGTGCTAATAATAACTTAGCAAACTTCCCTATTTCAACTTCAGTGAACTGTTATTTAAATCTAAAATATGTATTTTTGTCTTTAACTATGGTACTCCCATTCGCTCAATCTGGGATGAAGGTGACCCTCAGTTCTTGGAGGTAATGGCTAGTCTTTAACTTTTGACCATGGGCTGAGGGGACTAATGGGCTGAGTCAGTCATCCGAGGAACAGTCTGGCTAAATGCAGAGATGGCTACTATAGGCAGCTGTAGGTGACAAGTTTTTAAGGTTAAAACTTAGAAGAATATTCTGCTGTGATGTACAGGGAGGGATTTTGTTGGCAGAAGGAAGACCCATAATGATGAAATTATCGATCACCGAAGGAGTGAAGTATTTATTTTTAGAAGCTATTTATTATGCTGCATAAAGAGAATAGTCTCATAGAAGCTCAAGATCTGGACACAATCTTGCAAGCCAAAATCTTATCTGAAGCATAAATCCCCCATGTAGCAACTTCTGACAAACAGCAAATTTCATAGTATCTGATTAAGAGACTGTTCCTCTTGATGCTTAATGAAGTGAACAGAACCAGAAGAACATTGTACACAGTAACAGCAATATTGTGCGATGATGAACTATAACAGACTTAGCACTTTTCAGCAGTGCAAGGATCTAAAACAATTCCAAAAAACTCATGATGGAAAATGCTATCCACATGCAGAGAAAGAACATTGGAATATGAATCTAGATGGAAGCATACTATTTTATTTGTTCTCCTTTTCTTCTGTTGTTTTGTTTCTTCTTTCTTATGGTTCCTCCCATTAGTTCTAATTTTTCTTTACATCATGACTAATGTGGAAATATGTTTAATATGAATGTATTAGTAGAGCCTATATCAGGTTGCATGCCATCTTGGGGAGAGCAGAGAAGGAGAGGGATAAAATTTAAAACTCAAAATCTTATGGAAGTGAATTTTTAAAACAAAAAATAAAATATATTTTAAAAATAGGTTTAAAAAAAGATTAGCTAAGAAGGGAAGGAGAGATACAGGATGACAACTGTCAGAGATCAAGTGAGAGTTTCTAGTCTTCCTCCAAAAGCAGCCTCCCTCTAGGCATGTGTAGAAAGTTTTCTCCTACAAGTAAGGGATAATGTATTTGTCATTTAGCTTATAATGTGAACCTCAGGAAAATATGATTTGGCTTAGAAATTATAAAGGCAGCTCTTCCAGGGCTCTTGCTTGCCACTGAAGATCTTTATTCTTTTCCAAACATGACACTACCATTGTTTTGTTGTTTTTTTGCTTTTGGGAGGGGGGAAGGTAGGGCAATTGGGGTTAAGTGACTTGCCCAAGGTCACATGGCTAGTTTTTGTGTTGTGTGTGAGGCCACATTTGAACTCAGGTCCTCCTAACTCCAGGGCTGGTGGTCTATTCACTGCACTACCTAGCTGCCCCTGACACTACCATTATTAAATGTTCTATTTAATATGTTTCATAGACACTGCCCTTGGACTCATCATTTGCCATTATGTACTTCCACCTGCCACACAGCAAACAGAAATTTTGTTCATGTATTCCAGGCCCCCTGTGATTTTTTAGAACTAAGGTTTCTGGTGCTTGGCACTAAGCAGACATTGTCTTAATGTAAGGAAACATGCCCCAATCCCTAGAAGGTCCCAGAGTGTCTACTTGAAAGGTAGTACTCTCTTATCACTGGAGATTTTCAAGCAGGGGCTAAATGGTCACTCGCCAGACAGATTACAGTTCAGATAAGACTGAAAGATGATCTCTTCAGCTCCTTCCAAATATATTTCTTTTTTTTTTATTATTATTTTTTTTAGCTTTTTGGAGGGAAATTGGGGTTAAGTGACTTGCCCAATGCCATACGGCTAGTAAGTGTGTCAAGTGTCTGAGGCCAGATTTGAACTGAGGTCCTCCTGACTCCAGGGCCAGTGTTCTACTCACTGTGTCACCCAGCCACCCCCCCCCCCCAATATATTTCTATGTATCTGGTGACACTCTAGCTTTCCATAGTGATCTCCTGGTACTTTCTTCCACATATTCAATGGGCCAACTGAATGAGCATATATTTTGCCCTCCTTATACACTGTGCATATTACTGCCCTCACTCATATGACTTCAGTTCCAATGTGCCCCCCGAAACTCCCCTCACTTTTGCCTGCTCTGTCTTTGTCCAACTCCTATCTGCATGACAGTGCCTTCTCAGTCTCATCTGCTAGATCATCTTCCCTCTCCCAGCACTTCCCTGTGGGTGTCCCCTAAGCTCTTTCCTGGACCCTTTTCTCCTTGTATAATCTCTCTCTTTGTGATCTTAGATTCCGTGGATTTGGTTCTCTCCTCTAAGCAAATCCAGTCATAATCTCTCATGTGTATGTATGTATATGTACATACACATGCATGCATGTAGTGATTCTTAGTTCAAATTTCTCTTTAAAGGAATACAGATAGGATAGGAAATGGGCTGTAGAGAAAAGAATGCTGGTCTGAGCCAAAGACCTAGGTTCTAGCTCAGCCTTGACCAATTCCTTTATGATTTGGGTAAATCCCTTTGCATCTCTTAATCTCAATCTACTATGAAAGGGAGTTGAAGACGGATTTTTTTTCAAATAAGATATGTTAAACCATTTATACCCCATTCAAATAATGTCATAGAGCTCAAAGTAAAACAACATATAAATATTTTCTGTCAGATAACAGATGAAAACCAGTTTCCAAAGAAAAAAATATATAGCAAAAGAGTAAGACCGTAGGCTTAAGAGATGGAAAGGATCATGGAGATCTCCTACTCCAACCTTCCCATTTTACAGACAAGCCCAGAGAGGCTGCATGATTTGCCAAAAGTTGGTACAGAAGAAGTAGGTTTGAAGTCAACTCTTCTCTGATGCCAAAATCAAGACCTCTGTCTATTATGCCAAGCTGCTTCTATTTCATTTTATTTTTGAGGATACAACCATATACTCATATACTTACTGCCGTTTTCCTCCAACTACGGCACAGAAGTGACCCTGAGTTCCCCAAAGCCTTTGTACAGGCCCTGTGATAATAATACTATGTGTCTTCTATGAACAACCCACTTAGATAAGTGCTAAGAAGCTCATTACCCCATGGCCAAGGTAGTTACAAGGTAACAGATATTTTAGCCACAAAAACTCCTGAAAACTGCTTACTAAGGTAGAGAAAAGGGTTATGATCCACTTTGTTAGAGGGAATACACTCTGATAAATTGATAAACACTTGATACATATATGTATAAAATTCCCAAAACCCTGTTTCCCCAAACATTTTGGGCTGCTTCAACTTAGACTTGTTTCTGAGCATACTTTAAAAGCCCTCATGCCCCCTCCAAATGTATACCTATAATTTCCTGAAGCACATGGGGTCTCTGTGAGTATAAATCATTGACTTCAAGGAGAGATTGCTGGCTATACCTCTAAACTACAGTGTCACAATATTAGGTACTTAATAAATGCTTACTAACTGACAGGAGGAAGGAAACCCCTGGGAGCCAGGAGAGGGTTCTGATAAGAGCAACTAGCATGATGAACAACTAGAAATCCTGTCTTAGAAAAGTAGGAGATTCCTAAATTCGTCCCTAGCTCCTTAAGTAGCCAAGAGGATTCTGTGAAGTCTTAAAGAAGGGGTACCTTTCGTCTACTTACATTTGTGTGGTAAAGGCAGAATTTTCCCATCTACCTCATATAGCATAAAGTCTCCAAGGACCTTCTTCCCATTGGCTTATAACTCGGCCCTGTTATCCAAGTGAAAGCATTTAGACAATTCTTAGACTATTATTGTTTTTTATCTAAGAAGTTAAAGATATCAACCATAACTTGCATGTCATGTGGCATAAAAACATCATCAAGGTAATGAATGACCAGAATATGAAGTGGTGGTCGTCTTTCATGTAGTGAGAATGTTAGACAAACGATGGACACTTCCAGAGCTGCTCATCACCTAATACTAAGAGAACCAGAAGATGACCTACACCAGAGATGTCAAACACAGTCATGGGCCACATTCTACTGAGTACAGTTGTAATTGGGAAGCATTTAACAAAATAAACAAAAATACAACAAAAATAGCATTGTATTTTAAAACTAAGACAATATGTAGTCCACAGGCTTCCTTATGTTCAGATTAGTAGTTCCCATTCTAACTGGGTTTGACACTACTGGTTTACATGTTATTAGGTGATTTTTCTATAAGAATTGATGGAAAGAATTGGATAAGCCTCAGGCAGTTCATCTTGTTTTAGGACACTCTATTTGCTGGAAGTATTTTTTCCTCTTAACATAAATTTTCCCCTGTCCATCATTATGTATGTCTGAGACAGACAATATAGATGGACAGTGGGCTGGCTTTAGAATTAACAGGAAGGGAGTGGTTAGGCAGCACAGTGAATAGAGCACTGGCACTGGAGTCAGGAGGACCTGAGTTCAAATCCAGACTCAAATTACTAGCTGTGTGACCTTAGGCAAGTCACTTAACCCCAATTGCCCTGACTTCCCCCCTCCAAAAAGAAAAAAAAAATTAACAGGAAGAAGAGAAATGGCTAGATTGCTTTCCGTAAGTTACAAAGCTCTTTTAATCATCTCAAGCTTCCCAAATCAACAAAGGCACATTTTTATGCCAACATTCAACCGGCACTGCTATGTGATAGGGAAGGAAAAGGGAGGGGATATAACAGCCTTCAAAGAACTTAAAATGATTATTACACACAGTGAGATGGAGAGGTTTGTGGTAGGTATGAGCAGGATACAACCAATAAGGAACTTCAAAGAACAAGAAAAATAGATGTCATCAAGGATTTGCATGATAAATTTACCTACACGAAAAATTTCTTCATTTCTGCAAGTAAGAGAGAGGTACATTTTTTCAACTTTTCTTTAGGGCCAAGCTCAGTTATTTTAATTACATGGCTTCTATGTTTGTTTCATTTTCTTTTGCTCTTTCTATTTATATTGCTGTATTTGTAGTGGAGGTTGGAGTGGAACAGAGGCCAGGAAGCATGCATAGGGACATTCCTGGAAACATATATCAAGCTCTTCCTACACCTTTCAGGGACATGTGTGGTTCAACATCGAAGAGCTGGACATTTGGGGATGTCAGCAACAAATCTTGGGTGATTCCGTGGTCCCAGGGTGCATCAGAAAGGGTGCCTAAACCTAAACTCCAATATCCTCATTTCAGAAATGGGGGAACAGAGTAGTAAAGAAATATGTCCTATGACAAAGAGCGAGCAGATCAGATGAGCCTGATACCAAATCCAGCACTTTTATTGTCCCCTGACATTAAGGGGAGGATAGGAACGGGACCTGTGATTTCATTGATACAGCAAATTCTGGGATGTGGAAAGTCCCTCTAACAATACAAGTCAGCACTTGTGCTACAACAGTGCCAGAGCACTGAGAAGCTGACTGACTTGTTTAGGGCCACATAGCCAGTATGTGACAGGTATAGGACGCAATGCCACGTCTTCTTGACTCCAAGTCCAGCTTTCTATGTACTATACTAAGCTGCCTCAAGTGGTTTACAGTATAACTGGAGAGCCTGACTACCTAACATAAGAGTAATAGAAGCACAGAATATTACTTACTCTTATCAAAGTATCAATTTAATCAACAATTATTTAATAATAATAATAATAATATAGCTAGCATTTATTTAGTGATTTAAGGTTTACAAAGCACTATACAATATATATATGTGTGTATCTCATTTCATTTGATCCTTACAACCTATGAAGCAGGTACTATTATTATTATCATCCCCATTTTACAGAAGAGGAAACAGGTTGCGATTAATTGACTTACCCCAGGGTCATATAGTTATTAAGTATCTGAGTTGGGAAAATTTAGATTTCTGACTCCAAGTCCAATATGCTATCCACTGATTTACTGACTACCTACTGTGGGTAAAGCCCTAATATAAAGTAAGTATTCAAGTAGTTAGAAAAAGGTGACTAGAAAACAGCAAGGAGTAATTAAATTATGAAAGGATTCCTGACTACAAAAGCAATGGGAGCTGAAAAGAGCTAGGAGTAGGACTTGGTACCATATTGTTTGAAAGAGATGAAGGAAATTATTTTCAATTCTAAAATCAAGAGCCTTGAGAAATAGGGGGATAGAGGTAGAGTCAACAACAATGTAGATATGGCAAGAATGCTGTGGAAAAAAGAGAAAGGTTTCAATTTTCAACATAAAATTAAAGATCTTGTGGGAGAATTCAAGTGGAAATTTTCATATGCAACTGAAAAGAGTGAGATTGTTCTAAGCCAGACACTGGTCTGGAAGTCAACACATGGTGCTAGTTCAAACAGTGTCTCGTACACCTAATAATATGTCTGCTGAACTGAACAAAGCTGTTATACAAAGTGTTACACAAAGCTGTGTAGAAATGAGGAAGAACGTGGGGCATGAAAAATGCAAATATTGCACAAAAGATCAGGATGTAGGAAAAACTTTACATCTCGTCTGACCAATGCCAATATTTATACAAGATGCACTAATAAAGCAGTGTTATTTTGAATGATTCTGTGCCATAAAATATTTATCTTTTATGATTTTTTCTGATTATCTACCAGTCCAAATGACTCTTGTTTCCACAAGAGACAACAAACATTTGCCCAGTCATTGGGTCTTGGCAAACATTCAACTTTCATTACCCTGACACCCAATAGACCTCTTTTTATTAAGAGCCTATCCCTTCTCTGCAGAGAGGCATTTTGCATTCTTCTGGATATTCTTTAGCCCAAACCACTAACTACCCACTTCCTGATAAAACTGCCTTGTTTTCAGACCATTCATTTGGTGTGCCTTCTATAGACTTCTAATGAAATCATTCATCTAACTGCAAGGGCACAGCAACAGATAACTTTAAGTGAGAGATTAGAACAATTTCCCAATGAAAGGCCAAAAACAATGCTATATGCACACATAAACTATTCAATTCATAAAAATCTGCTGAAGTTACATAAAAAACTGTTAAGAGAACTTCTAGTACTTTTTAAATCTAGAAACATTACATATCAACCAAGAGAAAAACGAGAGATTCTAGCTCCCTTGCCTCAATTCTAAAATTCTATAATTTATAGGTCAGAAGTTTATTTTTATTAATGTTTCTCCTTTGTATTCCAAACTGTACATCTTTCTTTTAAAGAGCTGTAATTCTTTATCATATGTTTAAACTTATCTTTAATAATGATTCGGAACAAATCAATTCAAATTCTGAAATAACTTATTTAAATTCAAATCTTTTGATTCTTTTTTTCCCCCTTCTTGGAGGGGGGAAGGCAGGGCTATTAGGGCTAAGTGATTTGCCCAAGGTCACATGGCTAGGAAGTTAAGTATCTGAGGTCGGATTTGAACTCAGATCCTCCTGACTCCAGGGCTGGTGCTCAAATCTTTCAATTCTTAAAACAACCATTCCAAACAATAATATTTTTTAAAGATTATGCCATTGTTTTTAATTTAAGATAACAATCCTCTAACAAGTTATTATTAGTAACATTTAATATCAACAAATAAGCAACAACAAAGTTACTATTAACTTCTTGAACATAAGGGCTTATAGTGAATGCCTAGACAGAAGGCACTGACTATACAAGCCAGGCAATGGAAATACCAAAAATAAAAAATAATCCTTCAAAGAGGTTACATTACACCTGACAATAAAAGCTAATGATAAGAGCTAACATTTATATAGTACTTTGTAGTTTGCAAAGAACTTTACACCCCATCTGTATCTCCCCAATTTATTTCACAGATGGTCACAGAAATGTCACTTCTTCCGTCCACCCCAGCACCTTCCATACCAGGCCTGGCCCTCTACAACCTGAACCTCTAAAATCCACCTCTCTAATTCCCAAAGAACTTACTCAAGAATCACAAGATGTGAGAGTTGAAGTTCAACATCAAGTCAGTTGGTGATTATCCATCCATACCTACTACTTTTGATTACATAGGGATTACATATATACATAGAGAAATGGTTGGATCACAGGAAACTTCTCATGAACAAAATGATCCAGCACGTAAGGTTAGTGCAGATACCACAAAACGTTACCTTCATAATGTTCACTAAATCGGTTTGATAGTAACGATCCTGGTGTGCATTAGCGGCAGCTAACGTGAGAAGATAGTCATTCCTCGCATGGGTAGCTTTGGAATTATACTCTGACCGCCGGGCTTTTAACTAAAATAGAAATAAAAAACAAAAAAAAATTACAAATTCAATAGAGATAAGATGTGCGGAAAATTTAATACAAATTAGAATAGGGAAGTGCTGAAGAAAAGCATAAAATACTATGAGATCAGATGAGGTCAGGCCACATACATGGTATAGGGCTCAGTTCGCAGCATCACAACTGAGGAAGGAAGCTGACAAACTGGAACACATCTGTAGAAGGGCAACTAGAATGGGGGTGTACTGGAGGGGGGAATCAAAGACTATGCCATTTAAAGAACTTTTAAAGGACATAAGAATATTTAGTCCGTGAAACAGAAGATTAAGAAGGCATGACTGCTGTCTTCAAATGTTTCAAGGGTTCTCTTGGAGAAGAGATACTTTTTCTGCTTGGTTGTAAAGGACAGCACTAGGATCAAGTAGGGTGGGGAGAAGTAAGGGTTTTGCAGAGTTGTTCATAAAATTAACAGATGGCCTTGGTTCCCCATCAGTGCAGGTCTTCAAAAAGAGGCCAGATGAACACTTAGTAGGAATGTTATAATTGAGATTAGAGAGCAGGAGATTAGTTTAGATAACCTCTGAGATCACTTCCTATTCTAAATCTCTAACATGGAAACACAGAATTTCAGAGTTAAATTGGCCTCAGTGGCCACCAATCCCTTTCATACTTGAGAAAGCAATCCTCTACAACTGATTCACCAAATCAACATCCAGAGCAGAGGTCCCCACTACTTCCCAAGGAGCTCATGTCGCTGGCAATGTCCCTACTGCTTCAGGAGTTTTTCTATACATCATTCTTAAGATTGTCTCTTTGTCCCTTCCACCTGCTGCTCCTCGTTCAGCCTTCTGGGAGCAAAGAAAGCAAGGCCCTGGGGTGGCTAGGTGATGCTGTGAGTAAGAGCACTGGCCCCGGAGTTGGGAGGACCTGGGATCAGTTCTGGCCTCAGATACTTAACACCCACACAAAAAATAACTAGCCGTGTAACCTTGGGCAAGTTACTTAACCCCAATTGCTTAAAAAAAAAAAAAAGAAAGCAAGGCCCTTCCCCATCCTGGGTGGTATTCTCTGAATGTTCTCTTGTATGCCTATTTCCTACTTATGTAGTGGTGCCCAGAACTGACCCAACATTCCCCATGTTGTCTGCCCAGAGTAGAGGACAGTGGGACTGTCCCCTCCTTATTTCCAAAGGCTCTCACTTGTTCCCTTCTTATTCTTAGAGGTGACACAGCTTCTTAACACAGCTGAAGATATTTGCTTCTTGGCTGCCATATCACAATGTTAGTGCTAACTGAATTTGAAGTTTACTAAAACCCTCAGGTCTTCTTTCAAATAAACTGTTGCCTAGCCCTGCCTTTCCCATTCTTGTACTCATAAAGCTGATTTTTTGAACCTATGTGCAAAACACTATACTTATCTCTAATAAATTTAATTTCGTTATTTTCAGCCCAAGACCCTTGCCTGTCAAGATTCTTTTAAATTCTGATTTGGTCAGTTAGTGTGTTAGCAATCCCTTCCATTTGATGTTATTTGCCAATGTGCCAATCATACCATCACTGTCCTTACTAAAGTCATTGATAAAAAATGTTAAATAGCATAAGGCCAAGCAGAGATTCCTAGGGTACCCCACTGAAGACCTCCTGCCAAGCTGAAAACAAACCACTAGTGAATGACCCCCTTTCTTTAGTCTGATCAGTTCTTACCCCCCCTCCCCCATATCAATTATCTTGCTCACCAGTCTTCATCTCTTCAAGGAAAATTCCATGAGAATCAAATGCTTTGCTACAATACCTGTAGCCTCAGCATTACTCTTTTCCCCTGGTTTAGTAATCCTGTAAAAAATCTGATTTTTTCCATTCCTATGTTTCTAATACAAGAGAAATCACTTTGGGCTGGATCAGGTAGTTAACATCAGCTTCCTCACCTGATTGTCTGAAAAGATAAACTCTTCTCCCTGTAATCCTGGGCAAGCATTCTAGATGAGAGCCAAAGACTATCAAGAGGAAGCTTTGGCATAGTCGACAGGACATTAAATTTGGAGTCAAGAAGACCTAGGTTTGATCCCACTTCAGAGAGTGACTAGAAATGTAATCACTTCACCACTCTGGGCCTCAGTTCCTTCATCTATAAAATGAGGTAGTTGGCCTTGAGGTCCTCTAAGGTCCCCTCTAGATCTAAATGCATAGGCAAAAACAAACCTATGAACAGGTGGGAGTGAGTTGAACTTTACTGCAAACACAAACACAGTTTTCATCAGAAGCCCCAGGAAAGTTTGGGTCCTTTGAGCCTACTTTGGGCCTCAAACATTCTTGGGGAAGTATGTCATTGTGCCAATAGTGCTAAGAGTCAAACACAGGAGGCCTCTAAATCCCTGAGTACTGGGGATGAGGTACTTCCTAAGTCTGGGTCTTCCAGATGGACCAAAAGCCTAATCAGTGAATTTCTAATATCTCTAAAGGACTTTCCATTTGGTAACAAAAGTTTACAAAAGCTCACCTTTACACTTGCCTTTTGTAAACTGATTCTTGACTGGAAAAGACTAAGTTTGGATCTGTAGAAAAAAAATCAATAGAAAAGATTAAGGTTTTTTTTTTTAATATATTTGTTAAAACGTAGAAAAAAAAGACAAAAAGAAAATCAGAAATTATTTTCCTTTCAAATCAATACATTATAGAAATGGATTCTTTGTCAATAGGCAGCAATATATATGTATGTATTGTAATGCGAATGTAAATTTTAAAGATCTTCCCTGCCCCTAGGCTGATGTGCACCTGAAGCCTGAGGTGGGGGAGGCTTGTTTTTCAGTAGATACTTTTTGATTGGCCAGTGGGTCCAAGAGGTTGTTACATTCTCTGAGCCAGGAGAAGGCTATATAAGCCCTGATGTGTAGCCTTGTTTTGGGACTCACTTTGAGAAGTGTTCTGTGATTTGATCTGAATTCTGGGAAGCCGTTGTTGAGAGTCCCCCGGCTTTGAAAAACCCAGAATGTGGAAACCCAGATGTTGACTGGGTATGGATGTAATGGTTGGACAGTTTGGAAATCTGTCTACTTGATGTTTCTGTCTTGATAATTATGCCTGTGTACTTTGAGGTTCAGGGTGCTGACCTTTTCTCCTGAACAAGGTAAACGATATATGTCTGACTGATTAAAGTAAGCTTGTTAACCCATTTTGAGTTGCTTTCCTTTAACAAAGCAGATCCAAGAACCTGTGGTAGCAGCAAACCCTGAGGACGCGCTTGGGGTGTTTGCTGCTACATGTATATATAAGTATGTTGAGATATATATATTTTAAAACACTTAGGTAGATATCCATATAGTCTAAAATCTTTCTTTGCCAGGTCTTATAAGGGTCCCACTTACTAACAATGATGCTCCTAAAAAATAGCAACTTGCCTTTCTATAGGGCAAAGGGCTGACCATTATGTTTAAAAAATACTTGCCTCATAACAACTTTGTGAGGTGGATTTGTGTATGTATAATAAATGCACATATATGTCCAAACTCTGACTCCCTTCACACATGTATGTATTTTATTCTGCTAGTTCAAAACACAGTGAGGATTTAATATTTTTAAAAGTCCAGAAAATAATCCTAGACCTAAAGGAAAACAGCAAAAGGATAATTTGTAAAAGAAGACCATTCAAACATATACACAACAAGATCCCTTGAACCGGAAGTTTGGCAAAGAGAATTGGTGGGTCATTTGAGAATTTCTAGAATCCCATGGCTGCGAGAATTTCAGTTCCATTTTCTTTTCCAGTTTGATCTCTTAGTATTCCTGCCTCCCCCAGCAAGTCTAAAGAAAAAAGCACCAGTAGGTAGCCTGATCCTTCACAACAGTGAAGGTGACTTTCAATTTGTGAACTATCTCAGGGCACTTCTCAGGGAAACGTTCTGCTTTTCTTATTTGTGTATAACTTGTTTTGGTTCTTTAAGCTCAGTCCACATACTTCTAATAGCTTTCCCATCCCATTTTGAAGGGACACCAACAGTTTTCCTATTTGTAGGCCTAGAATGCTATATTCTAGTTCCATTTATTATTATATAATAATAAAAATAGTGATGATGATAGCAGTTTGAGTTTTGGCACTACTGGATAGTCACATTTTCATCACATAACAGTCTTCCAGGACTCGTCCAGTCATTAACTTGTGACATATCCATCACTGAGTTCTTTGTCCCACAACTCCTAATTACTTGAAATTCATTTATGTAAGTGTAATGTCCTTCCTTTTCTACCTTTCAGATTTTTGAAATTTTCCCATCCTTTAAAATTCAACTGAAATGCTATCTCCTTCATGAGACATTCCTTGATCTACATTAGAAATTACCTTTCCCTTCAGATCTCATGTAACACATGGTGTTTATTTCTTGAACATACTTACTGTGTATTACCATGCATTATGGTTATCTGTTCATGGGTCTCAATCTACACTGGCGTAGTGATGGGATCACAGATCCATTTAAATTTTGAAGAATTTGTGCTGTCCTACTGCTTTTAGCAAACAATAAGCTTTAGGAAAGCAGGGATCATATTGACCTCTCTCCCCTCCGAGCTTGTGAGGATCAAATGAGATAATATTTGTAAAATGCTTAGTCCAGTGCCTGGCACAGAGTAGGTGCTTAATAAATGCTTCCTTCCCCTACCATGCAGAGTACTCTTCAAAAAGTACAAAAAGGCTTCCTAGTTATTTGTTGAACTGAATACATTAAGAGGGTTTTCCATACTCTCCTATGATGGACATGTTCTGAAATAAGAGGATTCATTATAAGCATCTTTAGAATTTAATAAAGAATAAACACCACTACTGATGTAGAGTCCAATTTTTTTTTTGTACTTCTGGAAAAAATACGTGATTTGGTACCCTGGTAACCCTTTAGGCCTTAGCTGAGCTCTTACCTGGGATCAACACATGGAAGGAATTACCATGGACTCAGAGGGAAAAGAATTTAGGGCCAGCTCTGCTTCTGCCTCTAGCTTCTATGGGACTTCTGGAAACTCCTTTCCCCTACTGAAGCCTTAGTAGACCTCTCTGTAAAAAGGGAATGCTGGGACTTATATGCTTCATTGGGTTATTGTGAGGACCTATTAACAATGCTATAATTCCTCAAGGGTCTGAGAGTCTCTAAAAGTGGGTATTACCTCCCACTAATACAGATGGCAACCCCTCTATGAGTTCTGTCTGAAACTGAGAGAAGTTAGCCTATAGGAAGTGATGTTTCCTCAATATTATACAGGACTAGAGATGGGGCATATTCTGAATAGGACAGTTTCTGAGATTACAGGAGGACGTACCTGCTAGACTGTCTTTGGATTTAAGAGATTGAGAATTATAATAAGTCAGTATACACATGCTAATTTACTTGTGGACATGATTATATATAGTACTATAAATACTTATACTATATTTGTTATAAATATATATGTGTATGTGGGTGGGTGGGTGTGTGTGGGTGGGTGGGTGTGTGGGTGTGTGGGTGGGTGTGTGGGTGGGTGGGACACATACATACAAACATATACACCTGGGGATAGATAGAAAAGCAAACCCCCAGTCCCTGCCTTCCAGGAGCTCCCATTTCCACGGGAGAGATAGCACACAGGCCGCTTATACACAAATAAGGCCTATGCAAGATAAATAAAAGGCAGTCTTAGAGCAAAGGCACTAAAGTCAAGGAGGGCTGGGAAAGATTTCTTGCAGAAGGTGATCCGTTAGCTGGGACGTGAAGGAAGCCAGGAGGTGGAAATGAGGAGAGACAGTGTTCTAGTCATGGAGGACAGTCAGAGAAAATGCCTGGCGCTAGGAGGTGGAATGTCTCGTGTGAGGAAGAGCCAAGACGCCAGTGTCTCTGAATTGCAGAGTACATGAAGGGGACGAAGGTACTAAAAGACTTAGAAAGATAGGGAAGGGTAAGTAAGGTTATAAAGGGTTTTGAAAGTCAAAGGATTTTATATATGATCCTGCAGGTAACAGGAAACCACTAGAATTTACTGAATAGGGGTAATATGGTCAGACCTACATTTTGGGAAGATTGATTTGGCAAGTAAATAGAGGACAGACTAGAGGAGGAAATAAACTGAGGCAAGGGGACCAAGCAGCAGACTTCGCAACAGTCTAGGTATGAAGTAACAAGAGCAAAAGTTAGCCAGCAAAGGAGCAAGTTGGGTGTAGGTGCTGTTGTCCCTAAGTACAACTGAAAAGCACTGCATCAAGGCCCTCTTCCCGTATGTGTGTAAAGACACATACATGACACACACATATGATAGTAATATCTATTAGTTCTCTATAGGGTATTATTTCTGTTTCGATATCATTAACTTAAAATTGTAATCACATGTAATGATAGGAAAGTCCTATTAAATCAAGCAAGACTCAACAATTCTAGCTTCGATTTTTGTGGAAATAATGTCATTAGCTAATACAAATGAGATCTGGTCTTTCAGTTTGCTCTGAGTGATTCCCCAAAATTAAATAGTTTAGACAGTCATCCCTCAACAATTTTTGGCTTAGTGGCACAGAACCCCCAAAATGTGAAAAACCACAAAGAAATCCAGGCCCCATCCCAAACCTTCATTTTTAATAATTCTGATCATATTAATGTAGCACACATAAAAGGAAAACAACACACTGCAACCGTAAAAAAGTTGTAGTTTCTATGTGAGAGAGATTAGCATCTCGACAATATACAATCTTTGCAGCCCCCAGTATACTGCAGTAACTGCTTCAGATTTCTTTCTCTTGTGAAAAGCACAAGACATAATGATTACTGTGGAAGAAACTCACATGACTGAATCTAGATGATAGAGAGACAAAGAGAGTATATAGTCCATAGCTCTGCAGCACACTGAAATTTTTAACAAAACTGAACTGTTTATAATAAATTTATGGAGGTATATTTATGGTAGTAAATGATAAAACAGATTAATAATACATACAGTATTTAAGCATTTATGTCTTACTAAATTTTTTTTAGATCTCTCTACAAACATACATTGTTTGCGATTTTTCTCAGTATGCCACAAATCTCCAAAAATTCTTGCTTAATTGTCAATGGTCAACTCGTGAATAACAAAAACCATGAATCTGAAACCCACAAATGTCAAGGGATGACTGTATATGATTTGCTGAAACCTAATAATTTGGAGGGCTAAGGTGAGTACTGACCTGGAATTTCACTGGTATGAGGAGTTCTCAATGTGGAAACTCCCTCTATTTATGTAGACCAGGAACTTTTTAGTAACTTTACAATACTGACTAGAGACAATGAGAGGTTAAATGACTTGTGACCATTGTAAAGTAGCCAGTATTTGTCAGTGTCAGGATTTGAATTCAGGTCTTCCTGACTATAAGGTCAGCCCTCTCTTTACACTATACCACTTTTCCTCTGAATGTTTTTAATAATCTATTTCAAATAAGAAGATGCTTTAGTAAATATCTCTCTTGCATATTGCCTATTTGAAAAATGTCAGTCCCAAAGGAAAGGGCATTATAAAAGTCCAAAGATTAACTACTAAAACAGAAAAGCAAACCTCTATCTCATAATAAAAAAGTAGGCAACAAAACCTTCAGCAATGACATGAATTTGTACAAGTTTTTCAGAAACACATACTTGGCCTCGATGTCAGCTTTTTCTCGGACTGCATGAGCCATCTGTTCTGTCTCAAAGTACTTCTTTTTGCCTTTAGCTAAATCTTTCACTGTCTCCTGTAACTCGGTTTGGATCTTTGTCAACTGGTCCACACACTGCAAAAGAGAACATGAAATAATCAGTATCTTAGCAGTCATCTTCAAACAAAATGAGCTTTCTCTGGGCATCGTGCCTCCAAGTCAAAGCTGTGAAACCACACTAGTCTTTGCTTTGGTCTTCTAAACAGCCTAAATACAGCCTATGACCCCAGCAAATCTCTAGCATGTACAGCCTACCTATATTCCTTGATTTTTAGGGATGGAAAGGACATTAGTGATTACCCTAGTCAAAGCTCCTCATTTACAGATAAGGAAACTGGACCCAGAGTTGAAGTGATTTGGCCAAGGTCTTTGGGTTAGTCAGGGACAACGCTGAGAGTCAAGTCCAAATCTCTCAACTCCTGGAGCAGTGGTCTTTCCACTGCACTCTACTGTGCTATTGCAGTTAATACTTCTGGCTTTCCTTAAAGAAGAGCACCTGTCTTCTCTACTGTGACAAGTGAAAAAAGATGAGAACTGCCAGCAACCGACAGACACTACACTAAATTTGGCAAGTGATCAACAACCATGGGACTCTGTTCCTTTTTAGATGACTACAATGTCAGCAGGAGGCATGAAAAGAAGAATGGTAGGAAGTATTTCAGCTGTTCAATCTCCCTCCCTCTGGGACTGTCTTTGTCCCTTCCTCTCTCTGTCTCCTTTCCTATCTCTTCTTATCTTCTCACTTCTACCCTGTACCCCAGTTCCCAATTAGATGCCTAAGGAAAAAAATTAATAATTCAGGCTGGACAAAAGGAAAGGGGTTGCATAGGAGAAAGATCACTGGACCTGAGGTCAGAGGATCGAGACTCAGTCAGAATCTATGTCAAAATTGTAACTTTTGACAAGTCAGGTGACCTCTGTAGAAATTAAGGGAACTCTTTTTTTAAAATAAGAGGGGCTTAGTTTCTCATAGTTAAAAGCCACTATGTTATATAATAAAGAACACTGAACAAGAAACCTAGGTTCAAATGATTTCCCATAGTTTTTTTTTCACCCCTAACTCCATCTCTCAAAAAACCCAACTAATTCTGTTGTCCCCTCTAAATTAAAAAGTTCTGCAGAAACAAAACCAGTGCAGTCAAAATTAGAAGGAAAGCAGAAAACTTGGGGGGAAGAAGGGGAGGACTGGGCTGAACCATCGCAAATCATTATATCCATTAGAGCAGCTAAGTCTTTCACAGTTGACTGTCATTACAATATTGCTGTGTACAATGATCTCCTGGTTCTGCTTACTTCACTCTAACTCAGCTCAGAAGTCTTCCTAGGTTTTTCTGAAACCATCCCCTTGATCATTTCTCACAGCAAAAGGGTATGTCTTCACAATCATATACCGCAACTTTAGACATCCCCTAATTGATAAGCACCAATTAGGTTTCTAATTTTTTTGCCAACAGATAAAAAGAGCTGCTAAAATATTTTATACATGAGTCCTTTTACTTTGTCTTTAATCTCTTTGGGGTACAGAACTAGTAGTGATATTGCTGGGTCAAAGGGTATGTATAGCTTTACAGTCCTTTGGACATAGTTTCAAATTACTCTCCAGAGTGATTATCAGATCAGTTTACAACTCCACCAACAAAGCATTAATGTCTCAATTTTTCCACATCCCCTCTAGCATCTGTTATTTTCTTTCTTTATCATGTTGGCCAAAAATCTGATAGGTGTGAGGTAGTACCTCAGAGTTGTTTTAATTTGCATTTCTCTAATTATTAGTGATTTGGAGCATTTTTTCATGTGGTTGTGTATAGCTTTGATTTCTTCTTCTGACAACTGCCTGTTTCTATCCTTTATCTATTTATCAACTGAGAGAATGATTTGCATTCTTATAAATGTGACTTGCTTCTCCAAATATTGAGAAATGAGGTCTTTATCTGGGATACTTGCCGTAAAAATTGTTTCCTGGCTTTCTGCTTTCCTTCCAATCTTGGGTGCATGGGTTTTGTTTGTGCAAAACCTTTTCTATTTAATATAACAAAAATTATTCATTTTACCTCCTATAATCCTCTCTATCTCATTTGGTCATAAACTCTTCTGTTATCCATAGAACTGAAAAATAATTTTTCCATGCACATTTAAGTTGCTTATGATATCACCCTTTGTGCCTAAATTATATAATCTTTTCATATATCTTTATTATGCAATTGTTTCTTTTATATGAATCAATCTGAAATCATTCAACAGTTAGCAAGCATTATTATGTGCCTACTGTGCCAGGCCCTGTGCTGGGGATTAAACATACAAAGATAAAAATAACACAGGCCCTGCCCTCCAGGAGCTTACATTGCCCCAGGGAGACAACATATACATATACATATACATGTACATATACATATACATATATACACACACACACACACAGTAAAAATAAGGTAACTTTGAAGAGCAAGGGAGGAATTCTAAGAAATGGAGGTAAGGAAGGACAGGTAGTGTAAATATATGGAGAGAGGAGATGAAATGTTATGTGTAAGGAATAGTAAGACCAGTTCAGATGGAACATAGCTAGACCATAAAGCAAAGTGAAGTATAATAAAACTAGAAAAGGTAAACTGATGACAGATTGTAAGGACTTTAAATAAATGCTAAAAAGAGGAGTCTATATTTAATCCAAAAATGTAAAAGAACTGGTCCTTATACTGAACAAGGAAGTGACATGATGAGATGGGTGCTGTAGAAAAACCATTTGGGTGACGGAGCAGATGGATTGGAGAGGGGAGAACCAGCCATAAGACAAAGGGACAATGGAGGGGTGAATCTGGTAGGGAATCCTCTGGCCAAAATACATACACAAAGGCAAGAGAAATGCTGCCTATAGGTTGAGATTCTAACCTATATTCCTATATTTAAGGGAAGCAAATCACCTTCTATATGTGCCAGCTCTGCTGAAAACCATCCAACTCCATGAAGCCTTTCTTGATTCCTCCTCCTCCCAACTAGAAGTATTCCTCTTCTTTTTTCTCAATTTTCCTGGAGCACCTGATCTAGTGATCTCTTCTGTCCCATCACATTTTGCCTTGTATTATAATCATTTGTGTAAATATCATAAATCTGATAAGCTCCTTACAAGCAGGATGTGGGTTGCCCCTCCCCTCCCCCTGGGAAGCAAGCAGGATATCATAAAATAGTCTGTTAACAATCATTTATTACCATGTTCCAGGCACTGTGCTAAGCACTGAGAATATAAAGAAAGGTTAAAAAACAAAAACAATTCTTGCTCTCAAGGAGCATTCATTCTAATAAGAAAGACAAAGAAAGGCAATGTATAAATATCACATACATATGTAGTAATTTATTAATAAAAATTTATTGAACTTCAGGATGCCTGCTTGGAATTCCAAGGAAACACAGACTAGGATATCTGTCATGATATGTAAGCAGTGAAAGAGTAGACCCTAAGCAGGCTTCAGATCTCAATATGTCTAGTGGGCATGGCAGGCAGAATAGTCCAGTTGCCAGCTTGAGAATTTTAGTCTATGCAGAGGTCTCATAGGCTCCAGGCTGAATGAGCCTTATCTTCATATCCATATTCTGGCTGAATACTCTCTGGGGATTAGTCATTCATTCATTTCATTAATTAATTTGTTTTATACAAGAAGCACAGGGTAAAGTGAATTTGCTGACAATTCAATCCTTTAAATAGATTCTATAAAAGTCTCATCAATAAAATTGCATTTATTTATATGGATCCTTCCCCTTTGCAGAAGTTACCAAGATACAGTTTATAAACAGAAGAGCTCTCCTTTGTAATCAGCCTTCCCTTCCTTGATAGTAAATTCACAACCACGTATTCTCCATTATTAAAGTAAACTGTGGTGTTGGCTTCTAACTGGGCATTTAGAGCCTTTCGAAAAAGCATAATCTATCAATCTGTAAATGAGAAATACCATTTGCTCAATTTTTGCCCCATTCCCAGAATGGGGTCCACCCCCCCCCCCCAGAAATATTTCCAACTGTTAAAGTCCCTCTTTCAAGGTCTATTTCCTCTATGAAGCCTTCCCAGTTCTATGGCCAAAGGTGAAAATGACCCTTGACCTCTACCTTATAACTATGTTACTCTTCTTTGTATCATACTTATTTGTATGTTTATCTCCCCCCTCAACTGATTCTAAATTTAAGTGTACTTCCTTTTAAATAGTTATTTGCCATAATCTAATGTCTATTTCTGACCTTCCTTTCTCAAACTCTTTACAGATGATGGTTAAAATTAAAAATTTTTATTTTTGTGTCTTTTAAAAATAATTTTTATTGATAAGTTTAACTTTTAGATCACTTAAATTTGCTCCTGTATGTTTCCCTCTCCTCCTTACAAAGAGAATCCATTAGAAAAAAATTTTAAAAAATTAATCTGTCCTTCTCTCCCACTCTCTCCCTCCTTCACTCTCCCCTCCCCATAGAATAAATTAAAGGGTGAAATTAGGAGGGAAAGCCCACAATACACAGATGAATAGTCCAGCAAAAACAAATGCTTACATTGGCCATGTCTGAAAATATGTATCTTTTACTGTACTTTAAATTCATTCCCTCTCTGGCAGGAGGTAAAGGACATAAAACTCAAACTCTTTAAAGGTGTTTCAAAGTTTTTATCTCTTCACAAACTCCTCAAAGATCAAAATTAAAACATACACACATTTTGCACCACCTCTTAAAGGAATAAGCTGTTAATAATCACTGTTCAGAATTCCAAAATCTCTTAAAAGATGCAACAAATATCTCTAATTGTTTGGGAGAGGCTATTGGTGTTACATTTGTATACACTCGTATATGTATATGCTGTCTTCCTTAATAGTATATTGGCCCCTTTAGACTGGGGACTCTTTTATTTTTGTCTCTTATAAGTCTATGGCCTACTGTAGTGCCCAGCACATAGTAGGTACTTAATAAAGAACTGATTGATTTCTATGTCATGAAACTGCCTACTATTCCCAACCCTTATAAAACTTTTATAAAAGCACCATTGTGATAATCTGTTGTGCTCTCTAAATGCTAATGCCATACCCATTTTCCAAGCACCCTAGGGATAGAAAAAATTTATCTACTGAGGAGGGAAACTACCACTGAGAACATGATGCAGATTAATATGGGCAGGGGAACAGGTGAATTGAGTTTTAAAGGTAATTACACTGGGGTGAAGGCTGACAGTACCTTTTCTACAGTAGAGGTGGTCTTCTACCACCAACCCCAGTGACCTAGAATTGGATATACCTCCCCCAAAGTATCTCCATCTGTTACGTCTTGCCTTTAAGGTCCAGCTTCTCTCTGAAGCCCTCCTTGCTCCATGCCTAGAAGATGAAAGCGATCGTGCCCTCTTCAAATTTCTCCTAATACTCTGCCCTGACCTCCCCCTTATAATTTTCTTACTTTCCTTCGTTTCATACTTATTTGTATGTTTTGCCCCACCCCCAGCTGGGGTCCCCTCCTTCCACTTCCATGTACTCTAAGCTTCTTGGGAGATGGACCTATGTCATGGGCATCTTTTTATCCCTCCGCACTAAAGACTGGCCACTGTACATAAAAGGGGCTAAATAAATGTTTACTGAAATTAAATTTAGCCCTACTTCTCTCTTAAATAGATATTTAACATCCATTCTGTGGAAAAGACAAAGCTATTCATTTAAAGGAAATCCTATGTTGAGTTAACAAAGGCACTTATATAATACATGTTTCAAGCATTTCCTGGCTTTTAGTCAATTCAATTCAACAACAAATGCTTAAGTGCTAACTATGTGCAGTCTGAGGAATTAGGTACTCAGAGAGAAACACAATCTGTCCCCGCCGACATGAAGTTCTGTCTAGATGGGGAAGCTGACATATATACACATCAAGTCAATTTAAGAAGCATGTTAAGCACTAGCTACATGTCTACATTGTAAAGATACAAAATTTAGATCAATAAATCATCCAGCATTACAAGTCTAGTGTGTAGCAGGCACAGTACTTTTTGCTAGTGATACAAATACAAAGAATAAAACAACCCCTACTCACAAACAGCTTTCCTTGTACGGGAAGAAGAAAGAAAGTACATAAATAAATATATACAGGGCCAGGTAGCACAGCAAGTAAGAGCACTGGCTCCAGTGTTGAGAAGACCTGGAGATCGAATCCCAGGCTCAGACACTTAGCACCCACCCAGAAACACCTGGCCGTGTAACCTTGAGCAAGTTACTTAACCCAACTGCTTAGGGGCGGCCAGGTGGCTCAGCGAGTAAGAGCACCGGCTCCAGTGTTGGGACAACCTGGAGATCGAATCCCGGGCTCAGACACTCAGCACCACACCCAGAAATACCTGGCCGTGTAACCTTGAGCAAGTTACTTAACCCTGATTGCTTAAAAAAAAAAAATAAAAAAAATATATATATATATACAGAATAAAAAGGGAATAAATACAAATCATGGAATATCCCATGTAGAAGGTGACACTCAAAGTGGACTTTGAAGGAAGCTAGAGATTTTAAGAGGTGGAGGAGAGGAGGGATGCACATTCCTGGGATAGGGGACACTCTGTGCAAGGGTATGGAGAAGGGAGATAGAACAGACTGGAGAACAGTAAGTGTAGCTAGATGGAAGAGTGTCAAGGTAAGTAATGTTTAATAAGCTTGAAAAGATAGGCTGGAGTCCAATTGTGAGGGGCTTTAAATACCTTTGCAGGGGCGGCCAGGTAGCACAGTGAGGAAGAGCACTGGCTCCAGTGTCGGGAAGACATGGAGATCGAATCCTGGGCTCAGACACTTAGCACCCACCCAGAAACACCTGGCCGTGTAACCTTGAGCAAGTTACTTAACCCCGATTGCTTAAAAAAAATAAATAAATACCTCTGCAGAAGATACTTCAGTGGGACTACAAGTACCTTGAAGTTCAGTAACTTTTAATACTATTCATCAATATATTGGAGAAAAAAATCCACAAAAAAGACAAATTTCAAAACAGAACTTTAGGGTGGCATATTTGAGGGAGGAAAAACAATAGTACAGAGATACAAGGGGCCAACAGGGCGGGAAAAAAACATGAGATTCAGACCACATTCTACTTACAAAGAAGGAATATAGTTTTGACATTTAAAAAATATAACAAAGAGTAGTATAAAATGCAGGAGTAAAGACAGAAAAAATATTATAGTGTAAACAAGGACCTGAAGCTAGAAGGCCCAAGTTCAAATTCTGACGCTGTTATTTATTATCTGGGCTTCAGTTTCCTCTTTTCTGAAATTAACAAATCATACTAAATATTATTCTAGGTCTTTTCCAGCTCTAAATCCTATAACTGATCATTTTTCTTTATCTATTGATTCCTTCCCTGCTACCTACACTAAGAGTTCCAGGTCTCCCTTACTCATTAAAAACAACTACAACAACAATAATAACAACAAAACACCTTCCCTTGACCCTGCCATCCTGTAAAGGTATCCTCTTATATCTTTTCTCCCTTTCATAGCTTAACAGCTAGAAAATGCTATCTATCTATCTATCTATCTATCTATCTATCTATCTATCTATCTATCTATTGCTTCCACTTTCTTACTATTCACTGATTTCTCAGAACACTGTAATCTGGTTTCCAAGCATACCACTACACTAGACTAAAATTGCTCTCTGCAAGGCTATCAGCCATTAGTGGTTAAATAGGATGGCCATTCCACCAACCACAGCTTTCTTGCCCACGCACAATATAAGGGAGTGCTAGGTAGTACTTAGAACAAGCTCTATCTCAATATTTGCTTGGCATGCTCTCTAATGATCCAGGCCAAAATGTAAAAAATGTTACTGACAAACTGAGACAGGCAGAAAAGGAATGATACCAGGTAAGGAGAGAACAAAAATGAACAGTGCATGATAGAAAGGAAGAGAGATGGATGTACAGGAGAAAGGGAAACAGTACTGGGCCACAGAAAAAGAACTAGACTGGGGCGGCCAGGTGGCTCAGCAAGTAAGAGCATCGGCTCCAGTGTCGGGATGACCTGGGGATCAAATCTGGGCTCCGATACTCAGCACCACACCCAGAAATAACTGGCCATGTAACGTTGAGCAAGTTACTTAACCCCAATTGCTTTAAAAAAAGAAAAAGAACTAGACTTCTAGTCAGTCAGAAGACCTGGGCCCATCCCTCAGGAGCTGTGTGACCTTGGGTAAGTAATTTCTCTATGAGCTTCATTTTTCCCATTAGCAAAATGAGGGAGTTAGATCAAATAATAATAATAGCTGACAATTACACAATGTTTAAGGTTTATGAAACACTTTGCACACATTACACTCTTTGTGTCTCATAACAACTCCATAAGGTAAGTAATAAGAGGAGTCAGAAAGGTTAAGTATCCATAGTCTCACAGCTAGGAAATGTTAGAAGGTAAGAATTCAGAGTTTTCCAGATTACAAATCTGCTGCTCTATTAGAACAAGCTAGTGTTAATTAATATAACAATACATTTATATCTCACTTTAGGATTTAAAAAAAAATTTTATATAGCCTCTGGAAGGCAGCTACTGTAAGGACTATCTCCATTTCATAGCGGGTAAACTGAGGCAGGCCAAATGACATAGCTAAAGTAATAATGACAGTTAACATTTTTACAGCACTTTAACTGGTGATCTTAAAGTTATGGTTTAAATCCAATTTTCTTGATTTTAAGACCTAGGACCTCTAAATAACCTTCCAATCTTAAAGGTCTATGATTCTATTAAGTAGTGTCAAGCTTCTTATTCAACACTGAAATGTTACAAAAACATAGAGAGAGGCCCAGCCATCAAAAAGAGGCAGCTATAATTCTGAGGAAAGAAAAACTAGATTTGGAGTCAGAAAAATGACTATTCCACCTCTGCTATTTATTTCTCATATGCTTTTGTGTGACCTTGGGCAAGACACTTAATAAGAGTAACAGTCCACAAGCATTTATCAAGCACTTACTCTGTGCTAGACACTGAGCTAAGCACTAGGCATACACAAACAGGCAAAAAGCATGGGCCTTCCCCTGAAGAAGCTGACAATCTAATGAGAGAAGGAGCAACTTGATGGTGTACTGGATAGAGCACCAGCCCTGCAGTAAGGAGGACCTGAGTTCAAATCTGGCCTCAGAGACATACTAGCTGTGTAACCCTAGGTGAGTCACTTAACCCTGACTGCCTAAAAAACCAACACAAAAACAACAAAACCTTCTAATGGAGGTGACAACAATCCCAGGGACATAGAAAACAAGTGAAAGATAATCTCAGAGAGACAGTGCTAGCTGCTGCTATGTGTCAGCACTTTATAGTTTAAAAAATACTTTGATCATAACATTTTCCTCATCTCTAAAATGGAGATACATAAGTATCATAATACTTATGATATCTATTTGCTGTGAGGATGAAATGACAATGCATGCATAAGATTCAGTAAATCTTTAAGCACTAAATAGTATAAAAATGTCAATTGCCACTGCAGTCCCACTACATAATAGGTGACTATATAAAACCTGAATCATATTTAGTTCACATTAAAAAAAATAATCACATATAAGATATATAGTGAACATATAACAATATTGTATACATGCATACACACATAACTTAATCCAGTAGTACCAACACTTTTATTTGTGCCCTCTTCTGCTCTTTTCTGTGTATTTTGTACACAGAAACACATTTCTGTGTTTAATATTAACATATTAAAAGCCTACAAATTGGGATTTTAAGAAAGAAATATGAACATGGTGATTTATCATGTTGAAACCACAGTATACCAGGATGGTGTGAGAGACTGACCAGACACGGTAGATACTGATACTGCATGAAGAACTACCACACCTCCAGCTGGGAGCTAGAACCTTGTGAGACGCACAATCAGGACCAACCTTCTGAAACTAGAAAAACATTCAGCTGTGTTCCACCTGGCCACATGTGTGGAGACATATGCGCAGAGCTTCGAGTCCAGTAAGTGAATTCTGCTGAGAAGGGAGAGGGGAAAGACAATCATCCAAAGGGCTGCTTGGGGCCCTTCAACGGTGCCTGTACAGCAGGTCTAGATTAGGTTGAATATCTCTTTAGGAAAAGGTGCTAAATTGGACCTAAAGAGGCCTTAATAACACTCGGAAGCTAATAAAATAGAAAGGACAGGATACCAATGGAGGCAGAGGCATATGACTTAAGGTACCAAGAAGGGAATGCTCTTGAGACAACATTCCCCCCAAAAGAGAATGCTGGAAGCAGTCATTTAGCTTCTGCCCCTCCCCCCATGCCCTTGTTCTGTTGTGTGTGGAGTGTTCACACAAGACTGGGTTTGTCTGGGGTCATGGTTTGGGTTGCCCCGTGCCTACTTAGAGCATATACTTCAACTGGGCAATTAACTATGATAAAGACTATAATCAAATCCAGACTAGTAGCAGCAATCTGAATTATATGCCAACTGAGTTTATCTCTGATTTCTCATGCCTACAGAAATGGGCCTTGTGGTGAGTATGGGACAAATGTATATGCAAAGCTATGTGGGAATATAAAACTACTAACCCAGATTCAGAGAAAGTCAAAGGGGAGACCAGGGCCATGGTGGCAGTAATGCGGGAGACTATGGCTTGACCAAGTGCAGTGCTCATTTATGCTTTTGTTCATTCTTTTACTTATGTTTATTTTCCCCACCATAATCCCTGCCTGGACTAAGTTGAAAAAGGAGGGAGGGGTTCCTTGGCACTCAGCTATCAATTTAATAGCAGCAAAAAGGAGAGAGAAGGAAGGCAGCTTCAGGGAAAAGGGAACCTGCAGCTCAGCTGGAAGCAGTTCCTAGACACCCGGAGGTATCGCTTCATACTGGTCAGACCACAGGCAATACCAAGAGCAAGGAAAAATAGGAGAGAGGTTTTGCACAGTGCCTGGAATCAGATTTTATCTGAAGATAGGAGAAGAGCCCAGAATTGAGGATGGTCTCTGGAAAATTCCAAGTCTTTATTGACTAAACTAGGAATGTTAAATAAGTAAAGGAAATAAAAGAACTGCTACTTCATATTAAAGTCACATACACTTAAAAAGGGATTGCTCATATTCCTACCAAAAATGGCTCAACTTTAATTTTTAAAAATGCCTTTCCATATACTTAATGATATTATCACTTCAAATAACTAGAAGAAGTGATTATGTGCTCAATGCTTATCCAGGTGAGAGAAGAAGCCTGGTTCCCACTCAAGTTGCCCAAAGACCTTTCTGAGGTTCCCAGCCTAACAGAGATACACCAAGTTTGTGCTCACACAAATAGTCTAAGCTTCAGCAGCTCCAAAATATAAGGCTCCATGGAAGCAAGACCTGCATGCTACTGGTACTGAGGTGAGATGACATAGCATAAGCAAAAGCTCAGGCAAAACTCTGCCTCAGGTTTAGTCTCAGTTTCCCCACTTGTAAAAGGTTTACTACCTACCCCGAAAGGCTAGTTTAAGGAAACTGTCTTGAAACCATAAAACACCACATTAAAAAAACTTTTGACACTAGAGATTTCTGAACATTTACCTTCATTTCAGGTGAATATGTTTTGTTAGGTCCATTAAATGAAACAATAGATAATATCCCTTTAAAGCAATAGAAAAAGAAAGAAAAGTTGTAAAAATAAGTTTTCTCTTGAACTTTCATGTCTGAACTTTGGAAGGAGGAGCAGTGGTGGGAAATTCCACTAAAATACTTTTACTTAGTTTAAAATTTTTGTTAATCAGAAACCTAGGATTCCCCTTTGCTGCTCACCCACTCGTATGAACGGAGTATTTGAATCCAGGAAGTTAGACTATGATCAGTCTTTCATTCTACATACCACATTCATGTTTTTCTGGGAAGTTATCATTTCATCAAAAATATTTTTCTTCACTGTGTTTATTTTGAAAAGGGGAAATTTGAGGAAAGAAGAAGTTGTACAAATAGGTGTTGTTATGCAAATAGGTTCAAAACAAATTGCAGAACCAGAGAATCAAAGAGTTACAAGGAAGGGACCATCAGAAGTCAGTCCCTAGTTTAATCCTCAGCTGAGGAAAGTAATTCTCTGAGAAGGAAAATGTTGTCAGAAGCAGTGGAATTAGATTCAGATAATCCATATTAGAGTACTGACTGCAATTTTCTACTTGGATGACCCTTGATAAGTCATTTAACGTCTCTGTGCCTCCATTTCCTCATCTAAAATTTGAGGGAGTTGAGCCAAATGTAAACTCTACAGTTCCTTCCAGCTCTAAATCTATGGTCCCTTTACAAAATTCCAAAAAATTATTATCTGGTATTCTCACAAAGATCTCTAGTGACATGTCTCAATACTCTCTGGCAGTCTATTCCACTTTGTGGGAAGGACCCTAATTTTATAAATGAAGTTGCTGAGCTCCAGAAAAGTAAAGTCCCATAGTCACATTAGGATTTAGTGGTAGAAGTTAATATTAAACCTAGGTCAGGTAACTCCTACTCAAATACTTCCAATTAGAATCAATTCTGATTCTTGACACTGGATGAGTAGTTCAAAGGAAATGAAAATTAAATAAAGTACATAGGTTGTTGTTTATTTAAATAGAGAGTGAGTACTGAGGATTTCATTTTATAGAAATAAGCTTTGGTAAATATTACTACTACTAACTTCCACTTCTACAACATTTTAAAGTTTACAAAGCATTTTATTCACAAAAATTCCATGAGGGAAGTAGTGCAAGTATTGTGTCCCTTTTACAAAGGAGGAAACTGAGTCTAGAAGAAGAGAAATAACTAGCTAGGAAGTGACTAGACCATTCTCTTGGCTCTTTTCCCATTGTGCCAGGCTAACTTCTTAGAGAAAAGGAAAAAAGACCGTTTGGGTTAAAAACGAAAATACAGGGTGTTGCAGAATATTGAAACTTAGTTGAAATATTATCCCTCAACTTACAACTTCAGTTTCCTCATCTGTAAAATGGAGATATTACCCACTTCACAGGGCTGTTATAAGAATCACATGAGATAACACATGCAAAGTGCTTTGTAAAACCTTAAATAGCACTCTAGGAATGTTAGCTATTACTATTATCATTTCAAATATTTGTTAAAGTTTTAATCATCTCTCCCAAAACAGTAATTACTTTTCCTCTTAGGCAGACAATGCTAATTAGGCTCCTAATTTATATACTGTACAATCTGAAGCTTTTGACTACTGAAATGATAACACTCAATGGCTGGGCATAATTGTTGCTTTACTGAACTGAATTGTATCTGAAATAAGATATATAACAGGGTTAGCACATCTTGTGGTTTTAATTTTTAGGGTCACCATAAGCTTATTTTTGAAAGAATAAAAGGCATAGGCAACAAAGAAAGGGCAGAGGCAAAGACTGATTTTGACCTTGCAGTTTTTAAGGTATCCATTGGGCAAGGTAACTTCACTAGTGTCTGTGTGTCTAACATAACTTGGACCCTACTCTACCTTGGTGCCAATTTTTATGTAGCAACTGCTCATTTTTACGCAGGGGCTTAAGATAAAGTGTTTCCCTCACAGTAGTCCTGCAAAGCAGACAGTGCAAACATTATTAAGTTCATTCTAGAGATGAGGAAACAAAACTGGCTCAGAGAACTAATGGGCTTGTCCCTCACACCTAAGCCTGAACTCTTCCTATAACATCACACTGGCTTCCAAATAAAATAAATTCTTTAGTAGAAAATGTCTAAGCAGTTGTTTGGTGAATAGTCACCATTCCTCAGTGTAATAACTGAAGATATGCTTCAGCCTCATGACTTCCAGTCACCCAACCAAGCCATTATTTCATGTGCCTGCCTTTACCAACATGCTTCTCCCCTCTTTTACCAGCACATTTAGACCAGACCTGAGATCTATATCTCTATTCCTAGGTCTTCCACTATTTATACATCCTTACTCTCTGGGGAAATCAATCTACTCATCTTTGTAGTGCTGCTGCTCTAGGGTCCAACCCCAATGGTTGGCTGGTGACTGAGTATGTACAAATTACCCATTTAGCTTGCTATCCATACTAGCTGGACCTAGATGATGAACCACACTTCATACTCACTTCTCATCTGGTCACATGGCCAGCCCTTTTACACCACCTGCCACCCCTATGTGCTTCCTTTTCCTTCTTCCCTTTTCCAATTTCCCAGGAGAAAACTCTATTCCTTGTTGTCACTCATCTATATATGTTATCTTCTTCTATTATAACAATATAAGCTCTTTGAGGGCAGGATCCCCAGCATATATGAAGCATTCAGTAAATGCCTTTTGATTCAATCATTTAAAAACATTTATCCATGTACCAAATTCTTCTAGGGTAACCCATTCAACCAAAGTCAGTCAATTTTGTTAAAAGTTATTATAGAACAAGTCAACAGATAACTACTAAGTAGTTGAATAGAAAGAGACCTTACTTCCTGTCATCAAAAATAAGTTGCTTTGTTTCTTTAAAAAAAAAATCTAAACAGATAAACATTTTTAGTAAATTTAAATATTTTAAACTAAAAGATCTTGAGGAATCAAAATTTACTTAAGACAAAAGTGAAATATAACATGGCCATAATGGAAACCTGGAATCAGAAAACTAATCAATTAACAAGTATTTATTAAGTACCTACTATGTCCCAGGCACACTGCTATAGGCTGGGAAAACAAATACAAAAGTAAGACAATTCCTACTCCAAAGGAGCTTATATTCTACTAAAATCTAGTTCTAATTCTGTCTTTGCTACTTATTTACCAATGTGACTTTTGGCAAATCACCTCCTTTCTTTCTCATCAGGAAAATGAGAGGACTTGGACTATGATCTCTAATATATCTTTGATGATACATCCTAGGAATCTCTGAAAATAAAATCCTAAGAACACAGTGGTATTTGGGAAAGATTTTTTAAAGCTTTTTTTTTTTTTTAACAAGAGGTTAACATTTAATCACTTAAGTCTATGGACAATTAATCTGAGCTAAGACAAATATAAAATCTCAGTTATCTTCTTGGGTCTTTAAATGAATAATGTAACAGATACATGGGGTTTAGAGAACTGAAAGGAAATAGCTGGGGTACTTTAAAGATAAATCAAGCTAAAGAGAAACTCCAAAGGTAAACTTCCAAAAGATTTTTCTGACACCATCAAAAATACCTCTTATTTGTAAACACATGTAGTCTATTATGTCTAGAGGGCCCAAGATCACAGCTTTTCTAAGGGTTCCTTCTGCTTTTTACTTCTTGTTTGGGGAACAGAAATCAAGTCAGTACTTAAACTGCTTTTGGAGTAGGCATGGCAATTGACTGCCCAGAACAAAATACCTTTTGCCTGGCTGCCACTCCCTTATTTAGGTTATCTCATTCCAGTAGACTGTATAGCCCTCCAAGGTAGAGGTTGTCTTTCTTCTGCATTGTTTCTCACAGCATTTAGCACAGTGGCTGACAGATAAAAAAACACTTAAGTTTTTTCATTAAAATCTAAACTCTAAACTTTTCTTATTGTACCATGGACTCCTATATATTTTTCCCTAAGAATTTTTATTAGTTTCATTTCCTTAGAGTTACCATATCATTCTAGAGTTTAAAATTTTTTCATTAGTTAAGTTCTTCCTTCCACATTTCCCAGAGAAAAGATTAAACCTAGATCCCTTTTCTTGTCAAAAGACATTTTGATAGCTTTAAGTCTTAAGGTGATGGGCATGGATGGGGTTCAACTATACAACTATAAAAGATGCAAAAGAAAAAAGAAATAAAATCAGCTGGGAATATTCAATAAATTAATTTCTAAGTTGCCCATGACAGAGAAACCAAAAAATGTGTATATAGTCTCTTGATTTAGGTCACTGTAGAACCAGGTCAGTGTCATTATCCTTAAAATGACCAATGGAATTATTCTGTGGTCTTTAAGTGGCTAATAACAGCTAACATTTATAGTTTTAAGAGTTGCAAAATGCTTTCCATGTGTCATTTCATTTCACCAAATGATATCTCACAAAATCAGATGGCTCTCAGATGTTGACTAAAATTATTAAATCTGTTTAACTATTAACATTAAATGTAGTAACATGCAATACCTCTGCCCAAATGAGCTAGATGGTTTTTCTGAAGGATTCTGTGAAATTGCAGGCTATGTACACAGAAGATGACATGACTCCTGACTGGCTGACAGAACATCAAGCTACATTATAGCATACTTCAGAAAGGGTTAAATTAAAGTACTTCTCGGGAAGCAAGCTTATACTTTTGAAGAGGAGAGAAAACTTCCTGGAGTCATAGACATATGGGGAGTTCACCTACAATACATGCCTTGACAATGCATGCTGTCCTAGACACTAAGAACAAACTCCCCTTGATTAGAATGTTCTTTTTCTTTGGGAACAGAGACCTTCTCTCATCTGTTAAATCTTCATCTACTTTTGTGTATTCTTTGGTCTACTCTACAACCTAGAGTTTACTCTAATACATATTAGAGTATTCTCCAATAATTGTTTATTGTTTACTTTGATAAATTAGTATACTAGCTTGTTGTGATGATCTTTTGTGTGATAAGTGTGTGGTGAGAGAGAGTTAAGCTGATGACAGTGAGAATAATTAAGCAAAGTGGCTTTTATCCTGGGCTCTAAAGTACTGTACCTCTACACTACTAATATTAATTGGAGAGATATAATATTGGCCCACCCCTCTAAGGGAAACTGCTATTTCTAACCTTTGTGGGACGTAGAAGGATGAGGAGGGATGTGGCTAAGTGCTTTCTTGTTCTCTTACTCATCTCCAAGAGGGGTATGAAGTCCTCTGGACATCTTTATGGAAGTCCCTTCCCCATTTACATAAGTATGTAGCTTCATACTTCAGTATTCTCTCAGCTAATCAGAAGTCACGTCTCTTTCCATGTCTCTAATACGAAGTTTCACAAGATTCTCCCGCAGGAAAAAAAAAAACACCTAATTTATGTGAACAGAGACTCTACATATGATTAAAGGGTTTTCATTTAAATGGAAAGACTTTCGTAAAATTCCAAACAATGGAGTCAAATATAAACATAATAAAAGCATCATGTAAAAGGTGTTTGTATATATTTTGTTTACAACTATAATATGATATAACATTGATTACAAACTCATCATTGTTGTTTTTTTAAAACTACTTCAAATCTTTGATGGGACATGGGACGGGGGGGAAGAGCATGAGGGGCAGAAATGGAGATATTACCCTTTTTAGCTGTTGTTCCTTTAAGTTTCTCACTGTCCTGGCAGGTTCCGAAATAAGGTTTTTATAGTTTTCGCAGATATTGATTCGAGATTGGGCAACCTGCAAAGTTCCCTCTAAAAATGATTTCCAAACAGGATACATGCTCCTAAAACCAAGAGAGTGACACAAGAGTTAGTAATAAAGAGAGTTAACCATTTCTTTACTCCAACATTACCTATGTTACCAAGAGTAATCATATAAGCTATCTGAGCCAAAAACTTCCTCCGGGGAAAACTGATGAAAATAATCCTGGTACTACTTATTTCTAACATATATTATAAAGTGCTTTGCAAATCAAATAAAAAAACATTATTAAGTATTATTCACAAAAGAGCAGGAATAATGAAGTCTTGATTATAATTGTTGAGAGATGGCATTACTTTATGGTTTAGCTTTACATATTACTGAATTCTGAGGCCAGATTTGAACTCAAGTCTTTTGGACCTATAGTCAGGAAAGTCTGAGATCAAATCCAGTCTCATAAATTTAGTAGCTGTGTGACCCTGAGCAAGTCATTTAACCGTGTTTGCTTCAGTTTCCTCATCTATAAAATGAGCTGGAGAGGAAAATGGCAAACCACTCCAATATCTTGGACAAAAAAGAAAACCAAATCTCAAATGGGGTTATAAAGAGCTGGATACAACTGAAAAGACTCAACAACAATATCATATATTAATGATAATAAAAAATAACATATCACTAATCCTATTTTCTTGTATATCTTCAAATTGTTCTGGGGTGATCCAGCTTATCAAATATTACAGATGACCATATACCACACTAGGAGAACAACATACTCAAATTGCAAAACAAATCAACACTAAAATGATACTGATTACATTTTCCTTGAAAGGACTTATAGGTCATAAGTTATAAATGCCATTGTACTGCAAGAGTATGGAAGTCCCAAGAAAGAAGGATTTCTGGTTAGCAAATGGAGGTGTTGCCTCTGTGGTTTATATAACTGTTTTAATTCAATCGCTGCTAGGCACAAATTCTAAGGTCAAAGACAGAAAGGTCTCAAATACCCCCAAAATATTTACAGAAGTTCTTTCTAAAGTAGCAGAAAACTAGAAACAGAGCATTTGCCCATTGATTGAAGAATGGTTCAACAACTGCAATTTTGTAAAGGAATATTACTGTTTCCTAAGAAACAATGAGTATGAAGAATATAGAAACACATATGAAGATATATTTGAAGTAATAAAGAGTTAAGCAGAACCAGGAATACAACATATACAATGATTACAATAATGTAAATTACAAGAACAAAAAAAATCTGAAACTGAAAATTACATAATTTAACAACCAAGCTTGGTCATGATAACAAGATGAGAAAATATACCTCTCCTCCCTTCTTTGCAAAGATATGGGACTATAGATGTGGAACTTTGCGTATACTGTTAGAACTGATATATATATATATATATATATTGTTTTGCTAAACTACTCCCCCCCCCTTTTATTCTTTTTAAAAAGAATATATTTCTGGGCAGAAGGGTTAGAAAGAAATTCAGAAATAAAAATAATATAAAAGCAAAAAATATCAAATGAAAAAAATTTTTAGTTTTTAAAAAGGAAAAATTGTGTAGAAGGGTTATGTACCACAGTGTTTCAGAAGGATAAATATCCTAATTTTCCAAAAAGGGAAGGGAAAAATGATTCTGCAAACTATAGGTCAGTAAGTTTGACTTCAATTCCTGGCAAAATTATGCAATGTGTTGTTAGAGGAATAGCTGATGAACATCTGGAAAAGGAAGTGGTGATGACAGAGGGCTAGCATCACTTCTTTCAGAACAGGTCATACAAGACCAGTCCCACCTCTTTTTGGCAGGGTCACTTGACAGGTAGATGAGGGTAGTGCCTTAGATACGGTGACAATCTTCATAGGAATATATATTCAGAGATATAACTGACCTTAGATGCTATTGAGATCAACCCCTTCATCTTTGCTGTTTTCCAGTCATTTCAGTCATGTTTGACTCTGTGACCCCATTTGAGATTTTCTTGGCAAAGATACTGGAGTAGTTTGCCATTTCCTTCTCCAGCTCATTTTACAGATGAGGAAACTGAGGCAAACAAGGTTAAGTGACTTGTTCATAGTTGTCAGAGGTCAGATATGAACTTAAGAAGATGACTCTTCCTGATTCCAGGCCTGGCACTATCCACCTTGCCACCTAACTGCTCCTTCACTTTGCAAACGAGGAAACTGAGGCTCAGAGAGGTTTAGGGACTTGCCCATGATCGCATAGCTAGTGTCAGAAGCAGGATTTCAATCCAAATCTTCCTGATTCAAATTCTATAACCCTCTCATTTTATACACTGCTGCCTCTCATAGCTAACATCTGTTTGATATTTTAGGATTCATAAAGCACTTTACCTATATCATTCATTTCTCACAACTCTCTGAAGTAGGTGCTGTTTTTGTCCCCTTTTTACAGATGAGGAAACTGAAGCCTAGAGATTATGTGACTTGCTCAAGGTCACACAGTTAGTAAGCATCTTAGGCAAGCTTCAATTTCATGTCTTCCTGACTCCCAGGCTCGACTTCACTCTATTACCTACCAAGCTTTTAAAAGTCATTCATAGGAATCTTATGGAAGAGAGGGGAGAGATGTGGTCTAAAACTGTGGTGTCAAACTGAAGTAGAAACAGGGGCCACCATGGCAAACTCTACATAAAGATCACATATCGATTTAGCTTTAAAATGTAGTATCTTTGTTTTTTTACATTTTCATTTATTTTGTTAAATATTTCCCAATTACATTTTAATCTTGTTTGGGCTGTATGTGGCACCTTTGGTCTAAACCAGCATTTCTTAAACTGTTGTTTCAAGAACCCTTTATGAGATCTTGAAAAATTTGGCAACAATAAAAGTCTTCTGAACACACAACAACCAAAAATTAATTCAAAATCAAACTAATAATGAACCCAAGGTGTTTCTGACAGCATTTGCCCGGATTGCATCACACGACTTTACTGCTGCTTTGGTTCTGAACATAAAGCATGCACCCTTTGTACTGTGCATGCTATCACATGACACAATGCCAACAAACACTTCCAGAAACACCTCAGCTCAGATTTGAGACTACCGTATGTTATGAATTGCAGTGTTTTTGCCATACAAAATTTTCTGCTCTTACAGAAATATAATAGCTTAAAATGATGAAAAATAAAGACTTTCAATATTTTCCTACCATCATTCCTCAGCATGTAAGAATCAAATTAGTATATTTTTGGATTGTATTGTGTTAAAACATTTGATTTTTAAAATTGCTGTTCTCTTCTTCGTCTACAGAAACTTAAGTGTTTAATTGCAGGAAGTAAAGACAAAAGTCCTTCAACAATATTTCTCCACGATCACCACTGTATGTGTATGTAAGTATGAACATCAATTTTTTAAATTAAATACAAACAAATGTAATTTTGTAAACTAAATCTAACATTTATTTGAGAAATTATGAGCAATATGTATTTGAATGTTAGGACAAAAATATTTTTTGATTATGAATAAATGGCTAAATTTAGACAAAAAAGGTAAAAATACTGACGACAATGTGACAGTCTTCACTACCAGGTTGTAGTGCACCTAAATTGACAAGAAAAAGAAAGTACATAGAATCATGTGGCTCTCAAGAGGGTGAAGTTTAAACAGATTATTGAAATTGAAAGATGAAGCTGTTATATTTTTGACTGAGCAGAAATCTGATTTTGTTAATTTTTTTCATAATGATTTATGGCTTTAAAAACTTTGTTATTTGTTGGTTACTTTAAAAAAACTCAATGATTTAAACATGTCACTTCAAGGAAAAAAACTAACATTTTATATTAAAGGCAAAATCAAAAGTTTTACTAAAAAAAGTTAACATATGGAAGAATAGGGTAGAAAATTATTCTCTAGAAACATTTACAGCTCCAGATGATTTTACAATTGAAAATAAGCTTCCCAAAGATTTAGTTGTAAGAGTTATAATTGATTGTCTGAAGTGCCTGAAGACACAGTTTCATAAATACTTCCCTTCAAATTTTGATTCTAAAAAACTATGTATGAAGCATACTCAATTGAAATAAAAAACATCAGTTATCTGCCACTAAAAGTTCAAGAAAAATTTGCCACATTATCAAGTGACACAGGTTTAAAACCTGAGTTTCCTAAAAAAAAAAATTGCTAAATGAATTTTGGCTTGGGATTAGGACAGAATTTCCAACAATTTCTGAAATGGCCCTAAACATACTTCTGCCATCTTGTACTATATATTTATGCAAAGCAGCATTCTCAGCACTGACAATTATAAAATCAAAATATCAATCAACTCTGAAAAATGTTCAAGATGCTCTGTGTACTGCAGTATCAAATATTCCACCATGATTTAATTTTTATGTAACAATGAACAAGCACATTCATCTCATTAGTATGCAAATTTGCTTTCATCTTTAATAAATGGTAAAATTATATGTATACCAAAGAATTGTTTTAAAATAAATTTATGATTTATTATCAGTAAATGCTTAATTTATATATATATATATATATATATATATATATATATTTCATATACCTACACTACAAGGATCATGTAAAAATTTCTTGGACAAAAGGGAGTCACAAGTGGAAAAAGTTAAAGAAGTCCTGGTCTAAACAACAGGTACAGAAGGATGGATTTGGAAATCGGAATCGTCAGATTTAGAGTAGTCATTTTTTATTAAACTGAAGCCATTTACTAAGCCCTCCCTCTTCTCTCCTCCTCAGTTTCACATCACTCAAATGCCTTCCCTCACAATCTCCTCTTTTAGCCCTGCCAAAAATGAAGAGATATTTCTCCTATCTGCCACAGCTAACCCCTCTGCATTCATCCTTGATCTAACTCTATCCTGTCTTTCTAACAGACTGGCTCTTCTATCATCACTAATATATCTCTTACTAATCTTCAGTCTTTGCCTATCAACTTGACATTTCCCTGGTGCTGACCCATATCTTCTCCATCCTTAAAAAATCCCTCACTTAATCTGTCCATCCCCTTTAACTAATATCCAGTATCTTTCCTTCCTTTCATGGCTAAACTCCTCAAGAAAGCCATCTACACTTTGTCCCCTCTTAGTCCCTTCTAAAACCTCTGTAGTCTGGCTTTTGACCTTTACATTCAATTGAAACTGCTCTTTTCAAAGGTATTAAAGATCTCTTAGCTGAGAGATTTAATAGTATGTTCTCAGTTCTCATCTTTCTTGACCTATACACAGTCTGATACTGTTGGTCATTGTCTTCTTGATATTATTTTCTCTCTCTCTTTTCATGATACCACTCTCACATGGTTCTCTTTCTACCTGTCTGCTCTGTCAGTCTGCTTTTCTGGATCTTAATTCAGAGCACCCCAGCTAAGGCTTTGTCCTGAGCCCCCCTTCTCTTTTCCTTTTTTATTATTTTGCTTGGTGACATCATCAATTCCCATGGATTCAATAATAATTTCTATGCAGATAATTCTTAGATCTATTTATAAAGTCTCAACTGCTCTCCTGACCTCTAGTCTTACATCTCCAACAGCTGGGTGGCACCATGGATAGAGCACTGGACTAGCAGTCAGGAAGATCTGAATTCATATCTGACCTCAGACAGTACTTGACCCTGTACAAGTCTGTCTGCCTTTGTTTTCCTAACTGTAAAATGGTATAATAGCAACTATTTCCCAGAGTTGTTGTGAGGAATCAAGTGAGATAATATTTGTAAAACACTTAGCATAGTGTCTAGCACGCAGTAAGTGCTTCGTAAATGCTTGTTTCCTTCCTTCCTCTTCCCGACTGGACGTTTCAAACTCTGAATTCATGATCTTACCCAAAACTCTCCCTTCTTCTGAACTTCCCCATTACTGTGGAAGTCCCTAACAACCCTCTGATCCACGTTTCAGCTCAAGTGACCTACCAGCTGTCCCCTTAACTTAGCAGTCCTTCTCTGTCTTCTGTGCTCAGTGCTCTTCCTCTTTATCTCTACCTAGTAGGATCATTAGCTTCCTTCTACAGACAGCCCAGGTAACATCTCTGAAGGAAAACCTTTTCTTTTGTCTCTAGTTGGTACTACCTTTTTCCTCCTGAGATCTTTTTCTAGTTTTTTTTTTTCTCCAAAAATATCGTATTGCCTCAATTGAATGCAAACTTCCTGAGTGGAGGGACTATTTGTTGTGGAGGGACAAATACTTTTCCCGTCAACAGTTTTAGTCTAATTGCACTGATTTTGTTTATGCAAAATTTTTTCAATTTCATGTAGTAGAAACTCCTTTATCTTATTTAATTGCCTCTATTTCTTGTTTGGCTAAAAACTACCCCTTCCTCCCACCAAATTCCCCCATTCCCAGACGACAGTGTGAAAGGTATCTTCAAAATTCAGGTAGTATTTATCCATGGTAAGCTTTATATGGCATGTGATATAAGATTTTAACTGAAACCTAATTTTTGTCAAACTTATTTTCAAGTTCCCAAGCACTTCTTATCAAATAGGGAGTTCTCCAAGTAATTAGCACTCCCAAGTTTATTGAACATTGGGTTGCTGAATTCAATTGTTTCAGATTCTTCCTTGTCTAGTCTGTTCCAATTATGTACTTCATAATTTTTAACAAGTATCAAATAGCTTTGATGATTACTGTTACATAAAGTGATTTGAAAAGTGAAGGTGCTTATTCTCTTCATTTATACATTGTTTTCATTATTTCCCATGAGATACTAGATACTTTCTATCTCCAAATGAATTTTATCACTGTATTGTATCCAGCTTTATAAAGTGTTCTCTTGTTATTTTTATTGGGATAGTGTTAAATCTGTAATTTTAAGAGTATTTTTATTATACTGCATAACCCAACTATGAAGAATGAATATCCTTCCACTATTTTTTAAAATAGGTGTTTTGTGATTGCATTAATTTATAAGTTTTCAGTATGCCTTGGTAGATTGACTCCAAGATATGTTAAGCTTTTTCATAGTCTTTTTTCCCTTTAATGAAGACTTCTATAACCTTCCAAAGTTCACTGATATTGCTTTAGCAATCACATCTGCCCAGTTATTTCAGTACTCAGATGTAGTGCACCTGGACCTAGTGACTCATAAGAATTGTTTCACTGTTTGCACTAATGTCCTTGTTGGCTAAGACCAGTTTCTGGTACATAGTAGGTAGTTAATAAACACTTGCTGACTGATTAATCAAGGTAAGCAGATGCTCTATGACTCTCTCTAGACTTATCTTACCTAATGAAAGGTAATGTAATATAGTGGAAAGAATTCAGGAAGACTTGATTCAAATTCCACTTCTGACACTGTAGAATCATGCAATAGTCACTTAAAGTCTCTGAGCCTCAGTTTCCTCATCTGTAAAATGAGAATATCTGCAGTACTTACCTCACAGAGTGCTTTTGATGATCACATGATAAAAAACATGTCGAGCATTATGCAAACCTTTAAGTACTACATGAATGTCAGGCATCCTGGGTTTCAGTTTCCTATTATTTATTTTTATCCTCTATTTTGTGGTCCAAATATCATTCTCCTTGTAATACAAACCATATATTCAAATTGCATCTGTGATCTCAGTGATTCCAAATTTCTCTCCTAGAGTACATACTCCAATATCCATCTATCTATTGTCCTGTGAGACTCTTGTACATGTCTTCCCATAACTTCATCACAGGGATCCACCCAATGTGCATTTTCATTTTTCCCTTACATTGTGAGGTTGTACTCTGGCTCTATAACCCTCACCTCTGCCATATAACTAACCCACATCATCTTCCAATCATTTTTAATGACATATTTTATTCCTGTCCTTTATCCAACTTCCTCATTACATGTTGCAACCTGCTTACATGCACCATGAGTCTCTCCACTGCCCTCTGTATGATATTAATTTTTAATTACTTTAGAGATTTTTATTCCAGTTCCAATTGCCATAAAGTAGCACCAACAGAATTAAGGCATTAAAAATGTGATATTTAGAAGCAAAAGAAAAAATTAATTAAGCAACTCTGCTATCCTACTGCCTCTCACAATAAACAACAGTCTTTATCTCTTCTTTGATCCTATTTCTTTTCTCCAACATTGCTTTTTTTAAAAAGACTCCTTTTTGTTCTTAGTTTTCCTAACTGGTGCCAGCTTATTCTAAACTTTAGTCCTCAACATGACATTCTTCTTATAGGACTTGGTCACAATTTTGTATTCACCCTCTCTTACTTGCCCTCACTCTAATGTAAGTTTCTTTATAAAACCTAAATTGGTTGATGATCTCTGTATAGCCACACTAATATTCTATAAGCAGATCCCTCTCCTCTTCTTCAGAATGGCTTCTCTTTGTTTCCTCAGAATTTCTATGTACCTCCCCATCTTTCTTGAGCAGATTTCTAGAGACTGTTAATCAATGGGATTCTATATATTCTTTTAAAAAAATTCTTACAGGGGCGGCCAGGTGGTGCAGTAAGAGCGCTGGCCCCAGAGTCGGGAGACCTGGGATTGGTTCCGGCCTCAGATACTTAGCACCCACACAAAAATAACTGGCCGTGTAACCTTGAGCAAATTATGTAACCCCAATTGCTTTTAAAAAAATTCTTCCAAATCTGTTCTCTTTAAATTTATGGTAAATGTCAGACTGTGCCCTTTATCACAAATTCTGAGACAAGTAGTTATTGTTTACTTCCTGATAATCCCACTCCCCATCAAGATTCACATAAGTTCCATCTCAGGAACTAACAATTCCTTATTAGAAGAAATCATATTCAAAGTAGTAGCTCCTCTCCTTGGTCCTACCAACTTCTGAAATGATCAAGGATGAAATTATCATTAAGGTAAGAAATTAAGAGCTGCTCTGCTTTTGGCAAAGGAAATATTCCACTAAATGTCCAGATACCTGAAAGCCCCCATCACTAATTTATCATGCCTCTGTGCTGGGACTATAGATCTGTTTCCTAAACTCTTCATCTATTTCATATTTTCTGTCCAATTGGTCTGTAGTATATTCCACTGACAACTATCATTTCTGTTCCTACCTCCGCTGATCTCCATCCAAATTATTTCCACCATGTTTCACTTCTCTATACCATCTTTACTACATGAGGACATCTCTAATATATCATGCTACTCTACCAGTCTCCTTCCTCCCCCCTTTACCCATCCTGTTGTTTTTTAATAAAGTATCCTCTTCTAGAGGCAATCATAGGTCTCATTCTACCAAATTTCAGGGATACCTAATAAGTTGAATTTGATTCCTCATGTTAAGACAGCTGGCTCACCTTGCTTGTTACAACCATGCTTTGTGCATGTTCATAGACATCTGAAGCTACAGGTTTAGTTTCCTGTGAATTTTTAAGTATCTCTACTGCTATTCTTCCTACAATGTGGCTACTTTCTGTGGTATCCAATATGTTGGATAGGCTTAGGCAATTTTTCCCCCAAGTTTTCCTTTCCAGGTTAACATTCTTTGGGTTACCCTAACAAGACTCTAGGCCAAACCATTCTTGCTAGATATATACCTTCTCCTTGACCAATAGCAGAGCAGCTCTTAATTTCTTACCTTAATGATAATTTCATCCTTGATCATTTCAGAAGTTGGTAGAACCAAGGAAAGGAGCTACTACTTTGAATATGATTTCTTCTAATAAGGAGTTGTTAGTTCCTGAGATGGAAATTATGTGAATCTTGATGGGGAGTGGGATTATCAGGAAGTAAACAATAATTTGTTCTTTAATTTCCATATTCCAAACAATAATTTGATCTTTAATTTCCATATTTTAAGTCACTATATAGAAACTAATTTATCAGGTAATTATTTCATACATTTGTATAGTAGCAGTTTTCAAAGCTCTTTCACATCTCAGCTGAATTCAATATAAGGCCCTGGAATCAATGACAGTGGATATAAAAAGATAAAAACCTGAATGGTCTCTACTCACAAGTTTATAATCTAGTGAAGTGTAAGTGGGGCCTGATGATGGAGCTCTATCCTCAGATCATATGCAGTATTCTTCTTGGCGCTGCTCACGTGAAAGAGGCTAGGGAGCATGCTTCTGGAAAGGTGTGATGAAATGTAATCGAAAGACTTTGCTCCCTGATTCAGAGCACAGGCAGGTATTCTGGTCCTTTCATCATGTGAAGAAAAGGAACTTTTTCATTGGCTGCTGAGCCAGAACTGAGAATGCTTTGAAAAAAAATACAAACTGGCCCAGGAATTTCCTTTTCTTTGTCTGGCTGTATTCAAATGAGAGAGACATGCTGAAAGTCTTGGGATGAGGAAAGGCTTTGGGTCCCTCCACTTCCCAAACCAGAGCCAACATTCATCCCATGAGAACGGGCTTATATTCTGTGATTTTGTGCTTTTCTATTTTCAGATTAATAGCTAACATTTATATAGCACTTACTATGTGCCAGGCACTGTGCTAAATGCTTTATATTATGTGATTTTAACTTCACAACAACCCTTTGAGGCAGGTGCTAGCATTAGCTCCATTTTACAGATGAGGAAACTGAGGCAAACTGAGTGACTTGCCCAGGGTCACGCAGCTAGTGAGTGTTTGAGGCTGGATTTGAACTCAGTTCCTGATGACTCCAGATCAGTGTAATGGCAATGGGAATTGAAAATTTTCCCTAATTTAATAAGCCTAAGGGAATTTTAAGACCTCCTGATTTGAAGATTTTCCCTAGCCCTAATAGGTTGAATGTAATCACATGGAGCCTGTGGGAGGAGGAGTTTGCTGAAGAGTGGAGCAGGGCCCACAGGAAGCTGGGAGTCAGAGAAGTTAGAGCTGGAGAGAGGAGAAGAAATACCCAGGAAGACAGCTAGACTTGTGAGTATTAGTTTGTGGGAAGGCTAAAGGATGGTGTGGCTCTCTGTGGTGTGGTGGTATATTAACTTCTATGTTGCTATGATGGATTCGGTTTCCTGGTGTTGGGATTTGGCTTTCTGGTGTTTGGATAAATGTTTTGCTTCTGTCTTATATATGGAGAGTCTGTTATATTTTGCTATTGAGCACTATGCTGACATATTGACAGTTGCCATAGGCGCTGTAAATATTGCACTGGTGCTACAGCTGAGCGTTCTATTCACTGAACTGATGCTATATAGGTGCTAGGTGGAAACTGCTTTAAGTTTGAGCCCACTTTCCAACTAGAATGACAGAATTTAGCAGAGAGTATGCCCCCATGTGTTAGAAGACATTTGAACATTTCTTCTTGTTACATGTTCACAGTTATGATTTCTTTTTAAAAAAAAAAAAGCATCAATAACCTGTGGTTGAAGTTGGGAAGAACACACCAGAATGTGGTTTGAACTAACAGCATTAGAGAAGAATCATTCCAGTTCCTCAGGGGTACCTCTAGAACCCAGAGGTGGAAACATAGCCATCTTGCTGAAGGACCCAATCATCAGCAAGAGTTAGAATGAAGTTCCTCAGCTTAAAAGAGCTAAAGAGGGAATAGGATATATGCACAAATAAATATGACCCAACAGAGAATTCAACAAGACCAAGGGGCAATTAGTAAAGAGGCACTTATTGTTTACTATGCATCAGGCACTGTGCTAAGCATTGGGCAGTTTACAGTAGATAAACTGATGAAGAAATTTCTGGAGGAGATAATTTTTTACCTTGGGGAAATCAGGAAAGGCTTCACAAAAGAGAAAGCACCTAAGCTGGGTTTTAAAGGGAAGTAATTTTAGTCTATGGAGATAAGATGTAGGGTATTAGATGTAGATCCTTGTATTCTAAGGATAGGAGGAAAGCCTCTGTGAATGAATGGAGAGAGGACCAAAACATGAACAGTCCAGATGAATTAGAGTATGTAGTACATAAGGAACAGTAGAGGGAAATATAGTTAGACAGGTAAGTTGGAGCTAATTCTAAAGGGTTTTGAATGCTGGGCTATGGGGTTTGCTTTTTATCCTACAGAATAAATGGTCTCCAAATATTTTAGATATCCATCAAGTAAAAAGTAAACTCTGAGGATGTACCCTATGTGTATATTTACTTATTCATAAATTACATACAAGTACTATAGTAATAATTACACACATTCTAAAACTTGCAAAAAACTAGAAATTTTTTTAAAAAGATGAGATAAAGATGAAATAACATTTGATCTTAGAAATAACAGAAAATCATTGGCATTTACTAAGTATGAGATTAATATGGTCAGCCTTAACACTTCAGAAAAATTAGCAGCTGTGTCGACTGGAAAGAAGAGAGATTTGAGGTAGGGAGATGAATTAGAAGGCTATTACAACAATTCAGGAGAGAGGTGATGATGATCTGAATCAGATATGAACTCAGGTTTTCAGGACCCCTGGCTCATCACTCTATCCATTGTCCCAGATAGCCATCTCACTGATGGCAGGAAGAATGGAATCCAAATCCAGTCTTAGAGATTTATTAACTATATGACCCTGGGCTATTTCTGAGGAAGAGAAAGGAGGTCATTTTGGCTGGACTGAAGAGGGGAAGTGGGGGCAGCTAGGTGGCATAGTGAATAGAGCACCGGCCCTGGAGTCAGGAGGATCTGAGCTCACATCTGGCCTCAGACACTTAACACTTACTATGTGAGCTTGGGCAAGTCACTTAAGCCCAACTGCCCTGCCTTGCCCCCTCCAAAGAGCAAAAGAAAATAAAAAGAGTGTGGAAGTGGAAGATGTACAATAAAGCTGGAAAGATAAATTGGGACCAGGTTGTAAGGGGCTTTAAATAATAAATAGGAGTTTATATTTGATCCTAAAGGCAACAAGAAGTTTATTCAGTAGGGGACTAAATACTAAGATCTATACTTAAGGAAAATCACTCTGGCAATAGTGTAGGGGATAGAATGGGAGGTAGAAAAGTTCTGAAGCAAGAAAGCTAATCTGAAGTACAGTACAATCATCTGGGTAAGAGGTGATGAGAGACTGAACTAATTAATGTGGTGACTGCAAGTAGAGCGAATGGGAAGAATTGATAGATGTGATAAATATGTGGGGTAAGGGAACAAGGATAACACCAAGGTCATGAACCTGAAAGATTATGAAACCACATAAAACTGATGACTGAAGCTCTAGGAATGAGTGATATAACAAAGGGATAGCAGGTGAAGTACTATGGAACGACCTTTCTCCCCAGGCCGTTTTACATTTCTGGAAGGATCGTCCAATTTCCACACACCTCCAGTGACAGGCTTTAGCTACAAAGCCTTCTAGATTTCTGGAGAGATATATAATTGTAATGTCATTCAGTAAAGGTACTATCTTTCTTCTGGGAATTAAAATGTCAGTTTGTGAAATGTAAAGCAAAAAAGCTGCCATTTAAAAAAATATCAAGACCCACTCACTGAATTACCTGTAATCATTCCGCTCGTCAGCTTTTATTCCAGGCCAATCTTTCTTCAGGTACTGACTAGCCAATTTCTGGATGCCCTATTAACAAAGGAGGGAAGATATTTTTCAACATAAGTATGAGGTCATAAAGGAAGCTGTTGATTAATAACAAATTCCTCCCCTATATACCCTTTGTTCTTCCACAAACAAAATATGATTTTGCTCATTTTGATACCTATTTTCAGAATCAAATTTAGAATAATCTGCTGTAAAAGCAGAATCACTACAGCCATGTTCCATTCCCTTCCAGCTCTTATTTCATTCTTTAGGAACAGAGAGTTTTAGGCTTAGAGATTTTAGGTTTTATGGAGCTGCTTGATTTGCTTCTTAATTCAGGAATCCACTGAATCAGCCAAACTGGCTCACATGGGCATCTCCTAATGGGATCAGAGATTTAGAACTGGAGGCGGCTTTGGAGGTCACTAAGTCCAATCCCCTTTGACAGGTAAGAAAGAGTAAGTAATGGCTTCCATTTAGATAACAAACTTGAAGGTTTACAATGATGCTACGAGGCAGTCAGTATAAGGACTGCAAATTTTACAGAGGGCAAAACAAAGAGATCACCATAGTCATACACCTTATATTATATATACCATATACTTATTAAGTGGCAGGGCTGGTATTGAAGCTCAGATTTGCCCCATGTACCTGTTTCCCCCTGTCAAATCCTCTCCTACTGGGGTGGAAGGATCAATTATCCAGGGTCAAGTAAGTCTTGTATACTCAATTTCCCCCTAACATGTTCCCAATCACTATTTACATTTAGATAGAATTTGAAGGGATCTTAGAGACTACCAAGTCTTAACCAGTTTGAAAAAAAGAAGAAATGAAGCCATTAAAAGGTAAAGGGAGGTTTTGATCTAGATGATGTTAGTGGTACAACTGGAGCTAAAACAAGGGCTTGCCTAATTCTCGTGGGTACAGAGTTTAATAATTTACAGCATTTGGTGCATGCTGGTATTGAAAAAAACAAACTTCTGGGCAATCTGACACCAAGAATTCCCCAAAAAAGACTTGGTACTCTCCCCTGGGACAGGTCTAGCAGTGAGTGCTACTCAGACTGATGAAGTCTGCTATTTATCCCCCCTCCTCCCCCAACTTTACCACTATAGCTCAGGTCCTTACTGCCCTTACCTACTGCCTTACTGTAACAGCCTACAGTACTGGTGCCCCTGCTCCTGATATCTCCCTCTTTGCCCTGGCCAAAAGAAGCTTCCCTAAATTCATATTTAACCACAACATTAACCTGCTCAAGAACATTCACAGGCTTCTTCCTTTTAAGAGAAAACATGAAGCTCTTAGAATATATTTCAGGTCCTTCAGAGCATGATGCCAAGCCTGCCTTCCCAGCCTTCCTTCATTTTCCCCTCCAAGGATCCTATGTTCTCTGTGTCCAGCTGGATCACTAGCAGTTTGTAAATTGTAAATTCCCACAGGTTGTCTCCCAGGCCCAGACCACACTCATTCTTCATTTCTACCTGTTTAAAGATTCAGCCAGCTCTGGGGTTATGTTCTTCAGGAAGCCTTTTTGAAAGTGATTTCTTCCTCCCCAAGTCACTTGCTAGATTTATCCTTTGTTCTCATTATATTCTATGTTGTTTCATACTTATTTATTGTAGATGCTGTATCTCTTCTATTAGGCTATAGTCACCCTTAGGATATCAACTGTATAATTTTTCACCTTTATAGCATCAGAACATAGCAAAGTGCATAAAGCAACACTACTATATTTTTATACAATGCTTTAATGCTTACAAAGTAGTTTCTTTATAAACACTAGGAGGAAGAGTAGCAGAAATATTCAATCTTTTTCAGAGATGAAGAAACTGAGGCTCAAAGAGTTTAAGTAGGCCAGGTCATACAGCTAGTGTCAGAGCTAATTTCTGAACAAGGTCTTCTGATTCCAATTAATGCACTTTCTAGTTTACTCTGTGGAATCTGTTGAAATAGCAGCTTTCACTTTCATAGTGCTTTAGAGTTGAATGCTTTCCTCACAACAAACCTGTACAATAGAACAAGGAGTATTCCTATTTCACAGATAAGGAAACTGAGGCTTAAGAATGGTTATATGATTAAGTCACATCATTAGTGTCACAGTCAGTATTTGAATGTATCCATCTCCAAGCCTAGAACTCTCATCAGCATAACATGGTTAACCTAAATATACCTTAATATCTTCAGTTTTTAAGCATCATAAAAGGTATTTTTGTTTTCTATTTAATGCTTCAACTTCATCTTAAATACTTCATTTGTATGTGCATTATATTCACAAAATTTCATCCCTTTTTTCCCTGATAACTTTACTCTGAACCAGTGGACTTGTACAAGCATTTGGTTTCCATTCAGACTCAGCTTTAGTCATTTTTTACATTCCCAACCTTCTCTGGCCCCTTGTTTAAGCATGGCTGTGATAAAGCATGACCTCACTGGTAAAGTTAATTGAAATCTAGACCTCCTGAAATACCTTTTTCAGTAATTCTTCCCCTTTAGAAAGGAAGATTTGTAAGTAATTAAGGGGTGATGACATATTTAGAGGCTCCCTTTCTTCTGAAGTTACAGGTTTGGGGTCTTTAGCACTTTTGCTCCCTTTCCAAGGGCTGGACAGCAGCGTCAGACTACTGATATCTTTTCTGCCATAGGGAATAAGGTGCACTTAAGGGCACAACCCAGGGGAAGAAGGGTCAGTGACTCACTTCTTCAGCAAGCTTCCATTTCATTAGTGTGGATCTGCTTCCCATTGACAAAACCTGTAATCCTTCTACAATTTAGGAGATGGTCTTCAAGAGTCGTTGTGGCTGAAAAATCCATCCTCTTGTGGTTATCCTAATAATAAGCCTCTTGTGGCTGGGCTGGTCCTCAGATGACAGATACTGGGTTTTCCTCCAAGCCTTTACAAATTGGTAGGATCTGATAGAGCTTTTCTCTTTGGGTACAGTCTCTGAGAACCCAAAACCATCTCTCTACTATAATAGATCATTAGACAAAAGTTTCCATGGAGGAGGCACTAGAGATACAAAGATAAAAACAAAACAGTCTCTGCCCTCAAAGAAATGATATTCTGCTGTCCATTAATGGGGCAGGGAGGGGAATACAGCATGTACAAAGGTTAACTGTTAAAATAGACAAGGAATACTGGGGGCAGGAGCAAGATTTGGACAATGGTCCTGGAACATATAAGTTAAAGTAAATGGGGATATTTCATTTGAAGAAATTCACTAACTATTTATTAAATGTTTAGTATGCATAAGGTCAGGCACTGGGGACACAAAAACACAGAGATTAAACATTATCTATCCCCTCCCCTTAAGGTGCTTACATTTTACTTAGTAGGAAGATACCACATGCCTAGAAAAGTATAATATAAGGCAAGGAATGATGGAGCAAAGGAAAAATACAGATAAGATGTTCTAGGAAAATTGGGGACAACAAAGGATTTTTTTGGGGGGAGGCAGGATATAATATCTATCTTCAGAGATTTGAAAGGATCCCCTGGGGTAGAAGTATTAGGCCCATTTTGCTTCCAGTCTTCTTGTACTTTATATTTTTATATCCCTCCATGAACTATGTGATCCAGCTACAGTGGCATTCTTGTCAGTCCTACCCGCTTCCCCCCCCCCCCCCCCCCCCCCCCCCCCCCCCCCCCCCCC
>NW_027187352.1:1477520-1503385 GCF_028583685.1 Petaurus breviceps papuanus
GTCAAGTCCTGGAATATTCTGTTCCTTACTTCTACCTCTTAATTTCCCTGGCTTTCTTCAAGTCTCAGTTCAAATCCCCTCTAAATCAAGAGGCCTTTCCCTATGGCCCCACACCCTGCGCTGCTAGTGTCTTCCCCTCTGGGATCACCTTCCATCTAGTCTGCATAGATGTTGTATGTACCTAGTGTTGTACATGCTGCCTCCCCTACTAGGATGTGAGCTCATTGAGAGAGAAGCCTATGATATCTTCTAGTTAACTCACAGCTTAGCACATGCCTTCTCCATAGTAAAGTCTTCATTAATTCTTCTTGCCTGACATACAGGTTTTGAAAAGAAATAGAAGCAATAAAAGTGGGAGGTATAAAGGCAGATTTTTGCTTGATAGCAAGAAAAAAATTCTTCTCACTAGGGCTATCTACAAGTGAAAAATGGGCTGCCTCAAGATGTAGTCATCTCCCCATCATAGAAGGTCATAAGCCACAGGATAATAGGCAGATAAATTTAGAGCTCTAAGTGGCCTTAAAAGTCATTTAGGACAAACCCCTCATTTCACAGATGAGGAAACGAAGGCCTGGAGAGGTTAAATGACTTGCCCATGGTTCCAAGGGCAATAATAGAAGTGGGGATCAAATCTAAATCTCTAACCCCATATCCAATGCTTTTCCCATGCATTATTTCACCTCTCTTCAAATGGAGGCTTCTGACTACTCTTTGAGGATTTCTCTATAGTTAGGGTTATTCTGAGATCTCTGTCAACCATGAAATCTATGATGACAGAGATAGTACTCTTGGAATATCTATAGATACTTCAGCTGAATAATGAAGAACTGACCAATTTCAAAGTAGTCACTTATGTCCTAAATTAATCTAAACATCTTTAAACATCTATGTAAGCTATGTAAAAACAACAAGCTTCCTACCTCTCCTAGGAGGCTGACAATTTAGAGTTTAAAAAATTCCTTCCTTCCTTCCTTCCTTCCTTTCTCCCTTTCTTCCTTCCTTCCTTCCCTCCCTCCCCTCCTTCCTTCCTTTCACACATGATCAGTTGAATAACAGGGGTAAAAGCTAAATTCATGGTTTGTACCTGCACATGTTAATGAATTTAATTCCCTGCCAGAGAGTGTAAAGTTTAAAGTAGAAAAAGAAATTCTGTAACAGCTGGCACTCTGCATGAATTCATAAGCCCCCTTTCTAACTCACGAAATAATTTCTATAACAAGCAGGAAAGTGGATGACTAAGGTAATGAGATGTCAGTTTGAGCATATGAGAAGTGAATTGTATTTCTTACTAATGGAAGGGCCTTATAGGAATTCTTATAGAGAATTTCCTAAAGACTCCCTCAAAATGAAGTGGTGAGTCATTTTTACCAGATGTGAATTAGCTTTCATTTGAAAGAAGCACTAGGAGAATGTGATTATAATTATGAAATCAAGTTCTATTCCCTACTCTGCAATCACTACTATAATCATTAATGCCCAGACTCATACAATGATAAAACTAGAAAAGAGTTCTAGTTAGAGAACTCTTAGAATTCATCCATTCCACCCCATTTCTTTTACAGATGAAGAAAACTGAAGGCCAGAGGGGGAAAAGGTATGTTCAAGGTCATAGACAAGTAAGTGGCAGAGCTGGGATTAGAATTTAGACCTTCATGATTATTAGACACCACTGTGCTTCCTTTAAGTTTACTGAGTGTTCACTATATATGCTTTTTAAAAAATTAAGTCCTTTGGAAGCGACTTAGAAATGGGTGTTAAAATACAATATTCTAATCAAACATGAGCACTATCTTTTCCCTAGAATTATAATTGGACTTTCGTGGTTAGAAGAGGTCCCAGAGTCATTTGGGATGTCCACCAGATACCCCCAAAAGAATCCTTACTATAAATAACAGTTATCTAGCCTTTGCTTTAAAGACTCCCAAAGAGCAAGTAGTTACTACCTCTTAAAGCAGTCGATTCTATTTCTTCATAGCTTCTTAATCACAAGTGGACTCATACATCTTTGATTACTGCTTAGAGTTGAAGGAATGGATATGTACTGCCTGATATACTTTCAAGTTTAATCATAAGTTTAGTCTTTAATCTTAATGAAGTTTAGTTTTAGTGGACATCTTCTCTATCACTTTCCTAAGTCTAGACAATCAATAAAATATCAAATCAAGCCAAGATTAGTAGCATTTGCCAATTTCAGAGGGTAAAAGCGCACACTAAAAATTTAACAACAGGCTCTTAAGAAAGAGCCAATAACAGCGAGCTCCAGCACACCCCAGGCTCTAATTGTTGGGAGGTTAAAGCCAAAAAATAAAAAATAAAAATGCAGTCATGCAAATTCTGTCCCCAATCCCAAGTGCTCTGAGGGCAAGTCCATAGTCTCCACCACACTATATCATCCATTCCCCCACCTATTAAATTATAAACTCTTTTCAGTCAAGGATTGTGTTGTTTCTTCTGTTGTTTAAAACATAGTTACATAGCTAGCTAGTGGTACTGCCAGCCCTCCTGATATTCTAGTGAAATCTTCAGGCTTATTGTGTGGTATTATTTCTTGTCTGAAGAACATTTTGAGATTATAGATCACCAGAACTGGGAGAGAACTTTAGACATGATTTAATCCACACCCTTCATTTTGTATACTGCCTCTTAAAATGTCTATTTCATTTATTTATTTATTTTTGCTTTTTGGAGTGCAATTGGGGTTAAGTGACTTGCCCAAGATCACTAAAATGTCTATTAAAAAAAAATTTGCTAGGGATTTCAGAGGCCTGCTGACATATAAAAAATTTGCAGTAAGTGTATCAGAACCTCAAAACAGTCATAGAAGCCAGTGAGGAAATAATGAACTCTTTAGATAAAAGCTCTCATTTAAGTCCTTTCCTAGAGAAGTAAGGCTCCCACTTCTCTATATGTCATGTGGAAATCTTCATACAATTCTGAATACCTGTGGGTACTCAAGCCCTATTACTGTATAGACTCTTCAAAGCAAAGGGGCCATTGGGAAAAACACTGCCTGCCTCAGGAAGCCAGACGTGGTATACTTTAGTCTCTTGCTTTCCTTTGACTTTAAGTGGTTAACTTTACAACCAAAGAAAGCCCTGATTAAGTAAATATGTGATTTTCAAAATTATAATTTAACACCAAAAAAAAAAACCCCAACAACTTTCTTTTAAAAACTCTTCCATTTAAAGTTTATCCGTATCAAACTATAGCTATTCTGTACTAAACTGTGAAGCTGGTAAACTCTAGGCATTCCACATTATGGTATTGTTTGTAGGAATAGGAGAACCTTACTGTTATCAGTACTCTCTGATGCCCTGATTTGCAGCTTCACATTGAAAGCAGGATTAGCTATGAAGAGCTATACATGCCCCTCCTGAATAAACCATCATTGTAGACAAAGAACATCAATGCTAGAAGAACCTTAAAAACAGAACATCAGAGCTGCAAGGAGCCTTAGAAATCAACAGAAAAAGACCAAAGAACACAACAGCATGCTCGAGCTAGGAGGGACCTCAAAACTGAAATGTCAGAGCTTAAAGCAAGAGACCTTATAAGATAAAATGCATAATATCAAAGCAGGAAGGAACCTTATAATATAGCTCACATTCAATAGAATGCAACATTGATTTGCCAAAGCTAAAGTCAAAGAATCTGAAAGCACCTAATTGGCTATCTAGTCTAAGAAATACCTGAAAAAAAATCTCTATTCTTACAAAATGAACAAGTGGTCATCAGGTCTCTATGAGATGACCTCCAAGGGGGCAAGGGAACAGCATGGACTTGAGAACAATTATCATCTTGGTTCCTCTTCCCAGAATACTTTCCAACTTGTCAATAACCTTTCTAAAATGTAACCCAAACAAAACACAATTACTGCTGATGTGATCTAACTAGGGCACAGGAAGGCAAGATCATAAGTTTCTTTTTCCTAGACACTCTCTTAATGCAGGCCAACTTTGTTTGAACATCTTCTTTTTTGGACTACCGTTATTATGTACTCATGCATTATTAGCTTGTGACCACTAAAGCCCCAAGATCTTTTCCAGACAAACTGCAATCTAACTATATCTCTCCTTGTTTGTCCTTATGAAGTCAACATTTTGAAACCAAGAATAAGACTATATTTACTCTATTAAATTTCACCTTATTGAATTCAGTCAAGTTTTCTTTCAGTCAAGAACTTTTTAGTTCCTGATTTTGGTTTTCAGTGTGTTGGCTATCCCTACTAGCTATGTTATCTACAAATTTGATTTAAAAAAATCTTACACTAATTCCATCTAATTGTAGAATAGTGTAGCACACATCTTTACATCTCATCCAAAAGAGAGCATAAGATACTTTATTAAATGCTTTTCTACAACCTAGGTAAACTATATTTATAGCATCACACTGATCCATTATTACAGGTTAGTCTAGCATGACCTGTTCTTGATGAAGCCACTGACTCTCTATGATCACGGCTTCCACTTCTAAATGTGCACTATTTCTCTAACAATACAACCTAGAATTTTTCCAAGAATCAAAGTCAAGCTCATTATATATAGAATGCAGATTATTCTCTTCCCTTTTTTTGAAAATCAGGAAAACATCTGTCCTTCTCCAGTTCTACCATACCTTCCTCATTTTCCACAATTTTTCAAATATCACTGATAGTAAGCATCTCATGAGTTCTTTGAGTATAATAAACTGGGCACTCTCAACATCTCTTTATTTATATTAGATAGCAAGTCTATTCCTGCCTATGTCCTGACTGACACATCCTGACTATGAGGCCTTAGGTAAGTTACACCTTACTTCTCAGTGTCCCAACCAATTTCTTAAGACTATGTTCCGGGGGCGGCCAGGTAGCATAGCGAGTAAGAGCACCGGCTCCAGTGTCGGGATGACCTGGATCAAATCTGGGCTCAGATACTCAGCACCACACCCAGAAATAACTGGCCATGTAACCTTAAGCAAGTTACTTAACCCCGGTTGCTTTAAAAAAAAAAAAAAAGACTCTATGTTCCCCCAAAGGGGCCTATCTGTATTAGTGTAGGAAGTTCCTCAGTCAAGGCTCCTTATACTAATGTAATCACAGGTTCAGTTAAAAAAAAAATCAACTCTTAGTCATTTTTGTTCTGTCCCTTCCAGTCTAAGGACAAAAAAGAAATAAACTAGGAAGTGAACAGCATGGCTTTCTCCCTCCATCAGTTATTATCTCACCATCTATCCTCAGCAGTAGGTACTTTCCCTCCTTTGATTCTTCTCTTCTCCAACATAGCTCAAACACACCTGCTGATGCTATCCTTAACCTTTCCTTTACAAGTTCAGTATTCACTCATGCAGAAAGGTCAGTTAGAACCAAATTGTGGCTGGAAAAGCATCTGAAAGTTGATATAGACCCCTGTTACATCAATCAATCAATTAATTAACACAAACACTGTTCTTAAGAATCCCATACCACACCTTTGGTCACATTTTGTATTATCCAAGCTCCCATCTTCTGTGCATATCTTTTTAAAATTTAACTTCTTTTCTGAGTGTTGGGGTTTTTTTTGTTGTTATTGCATCCACATTGGTATCTTGAGACAATCTCTATTATCAGATTTATTTCCCTTTATGTCTTAAGAATTTGATTCTTGACATTCCCCCATCCCTTTTGAGAAAATTTTTCTTGTAGGATTTGGTTCATAAGATCCTATATATTATCTCCATGGGCCCTTTGAAATCTACTCTTTTATTTTCCTCACATTTATTACAAATTCTAAAATGATGTAGTCATTTCCAACTACAAGGTTCCAATTACTTCTATCCTAAGAACCAGTAACTCTCTATTAGTAAGAATGGGATTAAAAATGGAAATTCTCCTTATTGATCCCTCCACTTTTTAGGTCAAGAAATTAGTAGTTATCCTGATTTTGACAAAATAAAGTATATGAACAGATGTATAGATGACTGAAATCCTCCATCAGAAGATAGGTTTCTTGAGAAATCTATGGACATCAATTATCTCCACTTTGCCTCTAACTTATTTCCTGATCTTATGAGGTATGACTTCTGTCATCAATCACCTGAAACTGATCTTTCCAAAGTTACCAATGATTTCCTAAATGCAAAATCTAATGGTCTTTTCTTAATCATCATCCTTCTTGACCTCTCTGCAACCTTCAACACTGTTGATCATCCACTCCTCCTGGATACTCTCCTTTCTGTTTTTGTAAAATCACTTTCTCCTGGTTCTCTTCCTACCTATTTGATGACTTCTTCTTAGTCTCCTTTGTTAGAACTACCCATAGGTACTTCCTATCTGCCCTAGATACTCTTCTCTTTTCTCTGTATAGTACCTCGATTATTGATCTTATCAACTGCCAAGAATTCTACTACATAATTCTATTCAGATGATTCCCAGATCTATATATCCAGCCCTAAGCTCTCTCCTGAGTTCCAGTTTCAAGTCACAAAGCTGCCTTTTGGAATCTAGCAACAGGTTGTCCTGTAGATATCTCAAACTCAACATATCCCAAAATGAATGTATTATCTTTTCCCTATCCCTATCTCCTATCATACTTTTTCTTACTCATATATTCTACTACGGTATTTCTTCAAAATTCCTCATTAGCTATATACCAAAACCTGCTCACACCCACCACACACTTCTTTCTGTCGCCTTCTTCATGATACTGATGTTCAGTTCTTCAGAAACTGTTGTGTTCTATGACTCACAGCCATACAGCATCACTTATTACTGTTAAAAAAAAGATAGGCTCTTATTTTCCGGAGAAACTTGAGCTCATTAAAGGAGTTCTGAAATTTCTGGAAGGCAATTTCTGTCTGCTCTCTTCCTCTATTTTAATTCTGAACACAACTAATTCATTTCTATGTTTCATCACCAGATATACATAAATAAAAACCATTCTTTGAATGGGTACAGATCTCTTCCAAAAAAATCTGCAAATTTCTGTGGTTTAATGCAGATAGCATATTGTCATCCATAAACAACAGCATTTGGAGACCTCACAATCCATAGGGTATCCCTCTTCGACTTGAGTTCTGTGTTGGATCTTCTCCCACTGTGATGAACACTGTTGGCAAACATATATCTTCTTGCTTTCCATAGCTTAGGTATCTTCCTCTGTCTTTCAAATAGTTTGTCAATCAATCCCTCAATGCCCTCAGAACTGTTCTGCCTCCAGCATATATACCTCCTCTGTATACCTTGGTCCCAAAACCAATAAAAGTCAGAAGCAGTATTAGAACTTAGTTCTAACTCCATGTCTGGCATTCTTTCCAACAGATCACAAGAATTTAAAGGTTGGAAGGACCCTTACAACACAAAATAGACTTTAAGAACTGGAAGGGACCTCAGAGGTCACCCATACCAATATTCTCCTTTTTCACATGGAGCCCAGGGAAGGAAAATAACATGTCCAACACCATTAAACTGGTTATTGAAAGAGTGCAGCCAAGTGCCCTAGTCTTTCAGTTCTTACTCCAAGACTGTTCCATTGTGCCACACTGCCTTCCTTTACTTCCATCCCTGCTTGAGTCTGGACAGTGTGTAAGAGCTTTCTTGTTCTTTCTTTCAATGATTTGCTGTTTTGCTTCAGCAAGTGAAACAGTACAAAGAAGGCTACTGTTGACTTAAACTGGAGAATGTACTGATTGCTTAACCTCTGGCCCAGTGGACACAGGGGGCAGGACAAAAAGTATGGTCAATTTGTTTACATAGGTTATTCCAGACCTAGTTCTTCTACATAGGTGATAAGCAAGAGAACTGAGATACAAAGGACCCAAGTTCAAATTCTAACTCTGGAGTATGATCTTGGAGTGATCCATTGTATTCTCTGAGCTTTGATCTCATCTGTAAAATAAGGGGATTGGTCTACATCAGAGGTGTCAAACTCAAATAGAAAAGGATCCCTGCAGATCATATACTGACTTAGAAAACCTCTAACAAACATCATCTTTGTTGTATTATATTTTTTATTTATTTTGTTAAACATTTTCCAAGCACATTTTAATCTGGTTCTGGCTCTACTTGGAAATTTTGCTGCAGCCAAGGGCAAGTAGTAAATTTGACACTTCTTGTCTAGATGACCTTAATGGCCTTTTCCTCATCTAAAATACAAAAATATCTTTTAACTTAAACTCTAATTCAAACATCTTTTTCCACAATTAGGTGCTAGCCTTTCTAGCTTTATTTCATGCTACTTTACCCAGTCAATATTTTAGCCAAACTGAATGCCTCTATATCCCAGGAATAGGCCATAGATATATTCTTACCTCAATTTGGTCATTAAATATTTATTATTATTATTAACATATTACTCCTATGTGCCAGGCACTATGTTGAACCCTGGGAATACAAATACAAGGAGAAAGATGGTACCTGTCCCCCAGAAGCTTACATTCTAACGGAGGGAAGGTAATGTAACTCATAAACGGAAGTTGAAAAGGGAGATGATGCAGGGGAAATGAAGGTGCCTAGTGAAAGGTAAGGGTAAAGAAAGTCCAAGAAAGAGTCCTGAATACAGCCAGGAGAGGAATGAAGACATAGCTGGCCTGGGCCTCTTCCCTAAAACGAAACAGAGTTCTGGGGCAACCACCCAAATCATAGGAAGAAGCCTCAAAAAATGAGGGTTCTTCCAGTGTGTAATTGGCAGGAAAACTACAGAAGCTAAATGTGCATGAAAATGCTTTTTCCATTAGTGACTGGAACTCTATGCTCAATTGGTGGTTGTTCCTCTACATCAGACTGGTTTTTAGTGACAAAGTCCAGTGTTTTAATTATATTTTTGGATCAATTTTTATTTTTAAAAGAAGTCATTTATTCTGTTCTCCCTGCCTGAAACATCTTTCTGCTTTCCTGGTCCCCATCAGCTCTCAGTGGCTTTCCATTCAGAGATCCTCATTTCTGCTTTTGTATGTGTCTTTTATATACTTACATGTATAATTTGAAATCTTCGACTTAATTCAACCAATATCTATTATTAAGCACCTATGGTGTAAAGAGCCTCATTGCAATTATTAGATTGTGAGCTCCTTGAGAGCAGGGGCTATCTGTTGCCTTTCTTTGTATTTCTAGTACTTAGCACAGTGCCTGGCACATGGTAGACATTTAATAAATGTTTATTAACCAACTTATCATTTAGTAGAAGGAAAAGACAAGAATATACATCATTATGGTACAATGGAATATGTGCTAACTTGCTCCCTCCCTAGCCCCTCTTCCTTACTCACTGAACTCCTACCAATCCTTTAAAGCACAACTTAAACACTGTATTTCCTTAATCATTAACAAACTCCCTTCCAACCCCACTCTTTTGGCCTTACAGTACTATGTACCTCCCTATTGCACAGACTTATATTATGTATTATGTTTAGACTAGATTTGTGTCTAACTCTTCTATAAAAGTTTTAAAGTTTGTGACAATAAGAGTCATCTTATCTAACCTGTGTATATTCCTTATGATAGGGCTATGCATGCAGTAAGTACTTAATAGTGTTTGTTAAGTTGAAAGGAGAGCTCAAAGAAAAGTGCTATGATAAATGTAATAAGTTAAAGAACATAGGATCATTGATCTAGAGTTTAATGTAACCTCATAGGTCATCTAGTCCAACCCAGTAAATTTTACAGATGAGAAAATTGTGGCCCTGAGAGGTTAAATTACTTGTCCAAAGTCATTCAGATAGCACCAAAATCATGATTTGAATTAAAGTTCCTTTGATTCTAAATCTAGCACTCTTTCTACTTGGGAGGAATAAGGGATTAGGGGAAGGTTTATGGAAAAGAGTGCTTGATATGGGCCCTGAGAGAAGGGAGATATTAAGCCCAATACATTTCTAAGTGTATGTCTTGATATTCCATTTAGCATTGCCTTAATATTCCTTTGGTTCCAAAGGCAGAGAGACTTTATTCTTTTCAACCTTCCTGAAAAAGGAATTGGGATAGCCCAAATATTTAACAAAATTACCTAACCAACATTTAGTATTTTTTCCAAAATGTTGTGTATCTTGCTACAGTTTCTATGGTCAAGGGAATAAAATATTGTTCTGTGTGTGTTCATAAAAGCACTGGAAACTGGAAGACTGCCTTAGTCTGGCTATACTGATATTAGGCTGCCAGGCAAAATTTTCAAGAATCACAAACATAAAGAACGATAGAGTAATTCACTCAAAGTAGGTGTTCAATAATTGTTAAACTGAATGTATCAGCTTAGGCTAGGGGGGAAAAAAGGGCCTCCCTCAATCCCTGAAGGTCTGTAAACCATCCTCACTGGACTAATAAAAGATAATGGTGATTATATCTGAAATTTTTTTGTTTTAAATACTCCTCTGCAATTTAGTACCACTCTCTGATACTTAGGGGTCCTTATCTTCAATTATTCAGTATTTGCGTTCCCATAAGAAATGATATAGTGACATTCATTCATTTAGTCATTCTTCAAACATTTATTAAAGTCTACTAGAACATATATCAGAAATATCTGTGTTTATATTACAAAATTGAAATCTGGGAAAAAGGAAAAGTCAAGAAGAAGTAAGAAACTGATACTTATAACCCCATTTTTCCTTCCCCTGGAAAGTGACCCTCTAGCACTATTCTCTGGCTTCTAATTACTTCAGAGTTCTATTTGATGTAGGCATTGACCAAACTCTGTTAGAAGCAATAACCATAAGAGGTTCATTCCTCAAAGCTTATGTTAAAACTTTTATTTGATGAATCCTTATGCTAGAACAAGAGATCCTTCTCTCACTAAGAATCGTCTATAGATTCATAAAAGACCCTTTGACTGCATTTCTTTAGAAAAGCTTAGTAATGTAAGAGAAAAAAACAACAACAAATCAGTCAAAAGACTTGGGTACTAGTTCAAATTACGCAATGCCAGCTAAGTGATCCTAGGCAAGTTACAACCTCTTTGTGCCTCAGTTTCCTCATCAGTAAAATAAAGTTATTGAAGCAGATCACCTCTTAGAGCGCTAATTCTATGATCTCATTGGAACTATAGTTTAACTAAAAAGAGCATTTGATTGAGGATGATGAGATACCACTTTAAAGATTTTCTTCCCAAAAAAGTGTTTCCCATACATATATGAAAATCATAGAAGATTACTTCAAAAATAAGAGATCATTTTGCTGCAGGATATTGCTTATTAATATCAATGAGGAAGACAGAATCTGTGAGTTCTTTTAAGACTCAACACAAGACTAGCAAATATGTTCAGGTAGGAAGAAGTTTAGCTTTCTCTTACTACTCCAACAAAGACTGAGGAAAAAGCACCAGACTGTAGTGAGTCATTTTTTTTTTTCAGTTCAAACAGCATAGAGAGCTAATCAGAAGCCTAAGGACACTGGGAAAAGAGGTGTAGAAAGTCCAGTCAGATCACACAGACCCTTCCATCTTGGGGGGTAGGTAAGGGAATGGGTATTTGGAGCTTGTAATTGTTACCAAATAAGGAACAGAGTCACAGATCTAGCACAGATAGGGCCTAAGCACTTATACATTCAGAATACAAATAAGAGTTATTTGGCAGTTGTGTTGCTCAGACCCTGGTTGATCAATTGAACATGGTCTGAGGTCTATGTACTGGACGGGCAGGAACAAAGGAAAAAGTAGCTATGTAGCTCTACATAGGGGTCATGAACTCAGCCTATGGACCTATCCAGAGACTTTTAGACGAGCAACTGGGAAAGGGAGCACAGAACAAAGTAGAGCCTGTAGTTCAATGACTCAGAATCTATAAAGTTTTCCACTTGATAAGACTGGGGCCATAATCAGTCCCCTAGAACTCTAACCAGAGGTAAGTCTAAAGTTACATCACACAGATCCTGCAAAGCTCAGACCAGAACAGTGATTTTCTCTGCTAAACATTTGTAGGTCCTAGTCCTGAGCTACCCCTGAGATCCTTGAAGAAAAAAAATCAATGCCCAGAGAAAGCAGCAAAAGGACCCCAGAGAACAAAGAAAATGACCAAATGAGGCCTCAACATTCCCTCCAGAAGTACAGAGCCTAAGTCACAATACAAAGTACTAATTGGGAAAAATCAGGCTAAAAGAATAAGGTTTTTAAAAAGACATCTATGACAAAGTATTATGAAACTAGGTATATCCAAGACATAAGCCCAGAAAAAGAAAATAATTCCACAATATCACATCAGCAAAATATCAATGAAAAACAGTTTGGTCACAAAGTCATGAATTTTAAAATCATATTATAAGTGAAATTAGATCAGAAGAAAGAACTAGGGGAAAAATAAAGAGTACTTGAGAAAAGACTGAGAAGGAGAATTAATGACTTGGTATAAGAAGTATAAAACCTTACCCAACTAAGAAATTCCTTGAAAATTAGGATGGACCAAACAGATATGAACATTAAGCATGAGACATTAAAACAAAGCCAGAGGACAAGAAAGAAAAATAAGGTAAAATATAAGGTAACTCATAGCAAAAATAATCAACCTGGATAACAGGTCAAATAAGTTAAAAAAAAAACAACAACTTGAGAATCACTAGACTAGGACTTCTGGGATGACAGAGTTGAGAAATCACTCAGTTGAGTTTTCCCAACATTCCCCTCCAAACAACTTTAAAATAATGCCTCAAATCAAATTCTGGAGTGGTAAAGCCAACAAAAAGTCAGTGAGACATTTTTCCAGACCAAGACAACATAAGAGGTAGGAAAGAGAGATCTGTAACATGGGGGAGGGAAGCTGGTCTGGAGCCCATGTAAATGAAATACCACTGGTGGTAGCAACAGATGAAGCAGCACCATCTTCAGGAGTTCTCAAGCCAGAGATGGTAAGGGGACCTGGCAACTGGTCAGAAAGAGATTACAGGATATCCTTCTGCAAGCACTTAATGCAAGACTTGATGCTGTTTGGCAACTCCATTGCCTATACCCACTTCTGGGTCACAGTTCAAGGGCAGAAAAAAGCACTTCCAGGCAAGGAGGAGGAGCCCTTAGGGGCAACTGTTTGGCAACTTCATTGCCTATACTAACTTCTGGGTCGTAGTTGAAGGGAGAAGAAGAGCACTTTTGGTCAAGAGAGACTGGAAACCCTAAGGGGTTTCATTTCTGGTCATACTGAGGGACAGTATCATTTCAGGTCCTATGGTAGGAGGAGCCCTAAGAAGCAGTATTGATTGTAATCCCAAAAGATAAGGGGCCTTTTCTGGGTAAAGACGACTACAGGGCAGCTAGGTGGCGCAGTGAATAGAGCACCAGCCCTGGAGTTAGGAGTATCTGCATTAAAATCTGGTCTCAGAAACTTAACACTTACTAGCTGTGTGACCTTGGGAAAGTCACTTAACCCCAATTGCCCTGCCTTCCCCCTTCCAAAAAAGAAAAGAAGACTAGAGTACAGACCAAGAGAAGTAACCACACCTCTCCCCAGATCACACCACCTTGGAAGCACCAAAAACTTACAAACCCTCAGAACAAGTTATGAAAACGATAGTATGAAAAAGCCTGAAGCATGAGATAATGTCTCTTCCCTCACCTCCCTATGGCAGGAACAGAGTCCAACATTAAATTCCAAATTAAGAAATAATTTGGGGGGAAAAAAAACCTGACCATAAAAAGCTACTATGGTGACAAAGAACATCAAGACACAAACGCAGAAGAATACAATGAAGTAAAAACAGCTACAAGCAAAACCTCAAAGGAAAAAAAAGTGAATTGGACGCATGCCAACAAGAATTCCTATAAGAATTAAAAAATGATTTTCAAAATCAAATAAGAGCAGTAGGGGAAACATTAGTTACAGAAATTAAGCAAAGGAAAAAATTCTGAAAAGACAACAGGCTGGTAAAAGAGGAATAAAAATGATGAAGAAAATAGCAACTTAAAAAAACAGCAAAATGGAAAAGAAAATATAAAAATTCAGTGATGAAAATAATTCCTTATAAAGAATTGGCCAAATGGAAAAAGAAATACAAAAGCTCACTGAAAAAATAATTCCTTAAAAATTTGGCAGATGGAAGCTAATGACTCCATGAGACATCAAGAAACATTAAAATAAAGTCAAAAGAGCTCCTAGGCCAAAGAAAAAATAGTTCAAGTAGTCAGAAACAATTCAACTATCATGGAAACACAGTCAAAATCACACATGATTTAGCAGCTTCCACGTTACAGGAGCAGAGGGGGTTGGAACATGATATTCCATAAGACAAAGGAGCTGGGACTACAACCAAGGATCACGTACCCAGCAAAACTGAGTAGAATCCTTTGAGGAAAAAAATTAGATATTTAATGAAATACAGGACTTTCAAGCATTTCTATTGAAAAAACTAGAATTGAATAGAAAATCTGACTTTCAAATACAAGACAAGAGAAGCATAAAAAGGAAAACATGAAAGAAATTATAAGAGATTCACTAAGATTAACCTGTTTATCTTTCTATATGGGAAGATGATACATGCATCTTCTAAGAACTCTGTCATTATTAGGGCAGTTAGAAGGATTTTATATTGAAAGACGGTTGAAAGTGATTTGATTATGTTGAGATGATATAAAAAAAACTAAGATGAATAGGTAAGAAAGAAGGATGCCCTAGGAGAAGGGGGAAGGGAGAGAAAGAATAGGAAAATTTGTGTTACATAAAAGAGGTGTGCAAGGAAAACCTTTTACAATGAAAGGGAAAATGGTAACTGGGGAGGCAACAACTGAACCTCCCTCACATCTACATTGGTTCAAAGAAAGAAAATACATATAGATACTCAATTGTTAATAGAAATCTATCACCCAAAAGGGAAGTAGGACAGCTAGGAGATGAGAGAAAGGGGGAGGGAAGACAGATAAAAGAAGGCAGTGGTTAGAAGCAAAACAGACTTTAGAGGAGGGATAGGATAAAAAAAAAAAGAAAAAGGATAAACAGAAGAAAATAAGATAGAGGGAATTACAGTTAGTAATCCTAACTGTGAATGTGAATGGAATGAACTCATCCATAAAACAAAAGTAACAGCAGAATGAATTAGAAACCAGAATTCAACAATAAGTAGTTTACAAGAAACACTGTTGTTGTAGAGGACACTATGACATCAGAAGGGTGATATCTTGACTTATAATTGAATTGGATTTAAGTGAGGCAAACCTGTGTAAACTCATCAGACTCACTTTCTCCTCCAAAATCATCTGAGTCCAATGACAAGACATAGACCAAGATAACTGGAGATGACCCCAGATTCAGTGGGGAACCTTGGCCTTTTTAAGCTAAGGCCTTTCCCAATGAGGCAATACCCCTTTAGTGATTTAAGGCTAGGTAATAAATGAGGCAAAAGATGGCCTTACTTTGCCTAATCAAAGGAAAAAAAATTAAACTGGGTGAGAGAAAAGTGTGGTCCTGCCCCTGCCTATGGGGCGGTGGAGGTGGCAGCCATCTGCAGCTGCTGCCACAGTGGCTGCTTCCTGAGCTCCTGGACCACAAATCGTGGGGGGATCAAGTAGCTGATCAGAGGGCAATTGCTGAAATCTCTTTGCTGGTCCTGAGGCAGGTTTCTCTTGCTTTGTCCTGCTTCAATCTGGGTCACAGTCTTAGGTGAAGGTCCTAGGTTGAGGAGCACTAGCATGGCAGAACTTGTTGATGCTGTGGAGAGGCAGTTCTCCTTACAGTTCTGAGGCAAGTGCCTGGAAGAAGCTCTAACAACAGCTGCACAAAACCCCAGAAATTTGGGACATAGCACTCTCCAATCTGGAAGCAGAGTTCTACCACGGCAAAGAGCTCAAAAGTCAAGTAACTGACTGGCAAGATAAGCAAACAGAAGAAGTGAAATCAAACTATAGAATCATTTTTTTGGTGACAAAGATGACCAAAACATAGAACCAGAAGAAGACAGAAAAGTCAAACCCCCTGCGTATCAAAAGCCTCCAAGAAAAATATGAACTTGTTGTAGGCCATGGAGGAGTTTAAGAAGAATTTTGAAAATCAAGTAAGAGAAGTACAGGAAAAATTGAGGAGAAATGAAAATGATGCAAGAAAATCATGAAAAAAAGTCAACACTCTGCTAAAAGAGATCCAAAAAAATACTGAATAATACCTTAAAAACAGACTAACTCAAATGGCAAAAGAGGCCCAAAAATCCAATGAGGAGAATTTCTTAAAAAGCAGAATTGGTCAGATGGAAAAGGAATTTCAAAAACTCGCTGAAAAAAATAATTCCTTCAAAATTAGATTGGAGCAAATGGAAGCAGATCTATGGATAAGGGAAAATTTTATGACCTAACAAGAGACAGAAAGGATTATAGGAAGCAAAATAGATAATTCTGATCACATGAAGTTAAAATAGCTTTTGCACAAACAAAACTAACAAAGTCAAAATTAGAAAGAAAATGGGAAACTGGGGGGAAAATCTTTTACACCAAGCCTCTCTAATAAAGGCTTCATTTCTCAAATATATAGGGAACTGAGCAGATTTTATAAAAATACAAGTTATTTCCCAAATTGATATGTGGTCAAAGGATATAAATAGGCATTTTTCAGAAAAAAAAAATCAAAGTTATCAATAGACACATGAAAAAAATTATCTAAATCACTGTTGATTAAAATTAAAACAGCTCTAAGATACCAACTTGTACCTATCAGATTGGCTAATACAAGAGAAAAGGAAAATGATAAATGTTTGGAAGAGATGGAGACAAATTGGGACACTAATGCATTGTTGGCAGAATTGTGAATCATTATGGAGAACAATTTGGAACTATGTCCAAAGTATCATAAACTGTGTATACCCTTTGGCCCAGCAATACCAGTATTAGGTCTATACCCCAAAGAGATGAAAGAAAAGGGGAAAAGACCTATATGTACAAAAATACTTATAGCAGTTCTTTTTATACAGCAAAAAATTGGAAATCAAGGGGATGCCCATCAATTGGTGAATGGCTCAACAAGTTGTGGTATATAAATGCGACAGAATACTGTTGTGTTATAAGAAATGGCAAGTAGGATGCTTTCAAAAAATCTGGGAAGACATATGAACTAGTGTAAAGTGAAGTGAGCAGACCTAGGAGAACACTATATTAAGGACAATCAACTATGAAAGACTTAGCTACTCTGATCAAAACAATGATCAAGACAATTCCCAAGGACCTGTGATAAAAAATGCTATCTACCTCCAAAGAGAGAACTGATGAATATACAATGCAGAAAGCATACTTTTAAAGCCTTCTAATTTTTATTGTTTTTTTTGTTTGCGTTTTCTTCTGTAACATGGCTATATGGAAATAAATTTTGCATGACTTCACATGTATAAGTGTTATCAAATTACTTGCCTTTTCAAGGAAAGGGGAAGAAGAGAAGGGAATTTTGAACAAAAAAATTTTTCAAATGATTAAAATTTTTACATGTAATTGAGCAATATTTAATGAAATAAAAATAATTTTAAAATAAAGAATCATTTGGACTATCTGAAAGCCATGACCAAAAAGTGTCTGAGATATGATTTCAAGAAATTGGAAATGAAAACTGTCCAGTCCTATTAGAATTGAAGAGCAAAGTGAAAATAGAGGGGAAAAAACCCCACCATTCACCTTCTAAAAGAAATTCCAAAATGAAAATTCCTAAGAATTCCAAAGGTAAAACCTAGGGTTTCCAGGTCACAGAAAAATAAAATACTGTAAATATCAGTGAGGTACTAAACAGACTTTTCACTGATGTTTGTTTCTAAACAAAGGCTGACCTTTTTAACATGAAATTTTTCTGGTGATGCTATATATGGATGTGAAGTTTTAGGCCATCCAAAGGACAAACAAGAGGGACATAGAGGGAATAAACAGGCTGGAACATATTACTAAGAAGGAGTTGTATATAATAAGTAAATAACGTCAGCATAATTTGCTTAGATTGTTATCTCCTAGAGGGCAGGAACGATTTCACTTCTGTACCTGTACTTCCAATGCCTAACACAGAAGACACTTAATAAGTGTTTGCTGACTAATCACAGGGATATATAACCAGAAAATGAGGTGAGCCAGTCATGTAGTTAGAGCAAGGGACAAGGTATAGAAAATCTGCTTGTTCCACTGATATCCCTGGAACATCAAGAGGAAGGCTCCCAGAACAATGGAAGACAGACCCCCTGTAGAAGATTCCAAGGAGGACATGGAGAAGAATCACGAAAGATGAAAATGTGTAAAGATGTGGTAATCTGTACCTGAGGAGGGATTATCCATATTATTGAGATCATTCATCAGTGATATGTCTGTCATAGTGTAAGAGGCCGCCTGGTAGAAGAGTGCAGAGAACTGGGTACTCATAAAATTCCAAGAGTTGGGTGACCAACCTGAGGGTGATCCCTTACCTAAGTCTCAGTTCCTCCCCATAAACTAGGACTTTGTTACCAACCTTGCTACTTGTCTCTTTTCAAAATTCTGCTCTGCACTGCACTGGAGTCTCAACATCTACTCTAATACCCTAGCCTATAAACTGATAATTCAATTAAGGCAGCACATAAGGATCCAAGTAATCCAACCCAATTCCCAAAGAAATTACATAGGATTATTCACTAGACTCAGCTCAAATAAGGCACTGTAGACTAGGTTCTAAATGATACAAAAGAAACCAAAGCTTTTATGACCATCTGAGACCTAAAAACCCTATCAAGTGCACATCAACTTATTCCTAGTAAACTCTATGCAGCAACATAAAGACTGAGGATCAGCTCTGGTCATAAAGCTCTATGTTTGGTTAAAACAGCAGATTTTCTAAATCAGATATAAGTAAAACAAAATGGAATATTTTGAGTTATTTTTCATTCTTCTTGATAAATCAATAGAAGTTTGGGTGTAGGGCTAGAAAGGAATAATGACGGGGGGGGGGGGGGGGCAAGAGATCCTAAACTGTCAGTTGACATTTACTGAGTACACTAGATGGAGAGTACCATGGGGAATTAGAAAGGAAATGAAAGGCTGGGTTAAGAGTTAAAGAAGAAATTGGACCACCGTGAATAAACACGGATAAAGAAGAATAACAGGAAGAATACATTAAAAAATATCTTTCACTAAAGTCCTCACTATGATGTAGAGATGACCCAGACCTAGATCTCAAAGGCTGTTATCAGCTGATCACAATCTCTGGCAGTACCTACTAAGCTGGCAAGGCTCTGAAACAACATCATCTGAAGACTAGACTAGTTAAGTGCAGAGAGGCTCTCTCCACTGATGAATATTCAAGACTCAGTAAATCATACAGATCATCTACTAAGATATGGAATAGTGGGATCGATCAGTGAAAGAAATGCTTGTATTAATGAAATTGTTGATGCTTTGAAATGTGTCTTTATAACAAATTTTATAAACATAGATGGATATTCACAAAAACATTAACAAACTAGCGTAGCTGTTGTTGTTCAGTCATTTTCAGTTGTGTCTGATTCTTTGTGACTGACTCCAACATGGCTTTACATGGACACAAAAATGAACTGCACAATGGTCTTGCATCTTTGGCCAGGCACTGTGGCTAAAGAGCTGTACTCAGAGCCAGGAAGACATACATTCATGTCCTGCCTCTAGTGCCTGCTGGCTGTGTGATGCTGGACAGTTACTTAACCTCTCAGCGCTCTAGACCAGTAGCTTCAAACAAAAAGAAGTGGATCATCCTTGCAGCTGTATATTGACTCAGAAAACCACAAACTAATATTATCATTGTTATGTTGGATTTTTTTTTAACATCTTCCAATTACATTTTAATTTGGTGCCTACTGCCCTAGAGTTTTAAAGAGTTGCTGGGCCTGCCTGGTTTCAAGTCTGACACCTCTGCTCTAGGCAACTATCACATGCTTTAAACTGCAGAGAAGGGCCTGACCTATAATGGTAGAGGGAGTGTGCTCATCTGAGAATTTCCTACATCAATGAAATCACGTCTGGTTCCTATCCCTGTCCCAGTCCCTTGATGTGTGACTTTTGGCTTAGTCATTTCTCTCTACCTGTCAGTTTCATCCTTGGTAAAATGAAGGGTTTGGCCTAAATGAGGCCCTTTCAATTTCTGAAAATCTATTATTTGAATTAAATTTTGAGCAGGAAATTATGGCTGACATACCATGTGGTGCAACTACTGAAGTAAACAGAATCACAGCTCTTGCTGTTTGGGCTAGAAGGGACCCTTTAGGGATCATATTGTCCAATTCCTCTTTATACAGGTAAGGAAAATGAGGCTCAGAAAAGGAGAATGCTTTTTCCAGGTCACAAAACAAGTTCACAGTAAAGTAAAGACTAGAATCCAGGCTTCTTGTCTTTAATAACTGATCAGACAGCCCTTCTGGAAAAGATGAATCTTGGAAAGAGATCTTTGATAGAGAAGAAGAAGCTGATCTAAAACAAAACAGTTTTCAAAGATTCAATAAGTTTTCAAAATGCCTCAGCAGTAAGAATATATATATATATATATATACACGTGTGTATGTGTGTGTATAAAGCTGTTGGGAAAATCTAAAAGATTTGCCTAAGGTATGAAGTTAGAGTTAGAATATAAACAAATTTTTAAAGTATTTTCCAACTTGTCTATTAATATCACCTCCATCCTTACTGCTGTCATCTCCAGACTTATATGGGTAGTGCCTCAACTTCCTCCATTGATTTCAGCACTTGGCTTTCCATCTACCTTTCCACTCTCTTCTGCCATCACCCTCTAGGACTTTAATACTCATGTTGGCAATAGGAGTGCACAATTCCTTAACTGACCACTCTAACAATCTCTTTATCTACCAAATACTTTAGTCCCACACTGGTATAATCATATCTCAGATCTCATTATCTCATAGAATTGCATCTTTTTCAAGATTTTTAACTTGGAAAGGTCATTCTCCAATCATAACTTCCTATACTTATTCCTTTTTACCTGCTCATCCTAAGAAATCACCACCTTCATATTCAATTCAATCCAATAAACATTTTTTTAAACTCCAACTAAGTGCCAGGTGCTATGCTAAGAGCTGGAGATACAAAAAAAGAAAAAGGATGGTCCCTGCCCTCAAGGAACTTACAATCTTATGGGGGAAGACAACACACATGAGGAAGCTAGAAACCAAGTGACTGAGGGCAGCTATGTGGTGCAGTGAATAGCGCATCAGCCCTGGAGTCAGGAGGATCTGAGTTCAAATGTGCTCTCAGACACTTCACATTTACTAGCTGTGTGAACCTGGGCAAGTCACTTAACCCTGATTTTGTCATTAAAAAAAAGAAAAGAAGGGATGAGAGAACTCTAATGGGGGAACTGTGGAGTTGAAACCAAGCAAAGGTGGAAAGTCCAAATGCTGCCCTCTGTAAAGGAAAGTTTTGGGAGGAGTTGAGTGCTCCACCTTCCAGCCTTCCAATCAGAGAGGACAGGAGGCTGAGAGAGATGGGAAGGTGCTGACTGAACGGTATGATGACGAGATTTAGAAGTATAAGCTTATCTTGGAATGGGCCTGTGGTTGTAGATAAGAATAGCTAGGCTCAAAATGTAAAATGACTTTTTTTCAAAGTCACAAAATTAGAGGTGGTGGACCAAGACCTTGACCAAGCCTGTCTTTTGGTCCAAGATTCTTTATACAGATAAACTGGTTTTCTTTGTCACCAAGGCACAGATTACGATGTAGTTACAGAAAAATTAGCAAAACTGTTCTACTTTTGAAAGTGGGTCTCACACAATTAAGAGCTAGTATGCTCAGAGGATAGGGCCTCGACTCTGGATAACTTTCCACCATTGAACTCCTAGGCTGGCATGCTAAGCAAGGCTAGAGAAAGTCATAAAATGAGCTCAAGGATGGCTCACATTTTATCAGTCTAAGGACTACATAACCAGAACATTACTTACTACCAATAATCCCCAGTTAAAAATACTGTAAGTCCATGGGCAGGTTCTCTATAGTAGGTAGAACTCACAAGGGCATAGTAAGATAGCCTCCTAAATTAATCTTTCTTGTAAGGTGACAAAATTTTTGGCTTACTCAGGTGGTTAAGTAAGCAAGATAAGAGACAATTCTTAAAGCTGACTGCTTATCAGGACACTTTAAAAATGTATAACGACGCCTGGCAATGACACTATTCTTACAGGACAGAAAATGAAAATCAATCTAAATCTTTTCCAAAGTAGAGAGGAACTTATTAAAAGGCAAAGTAAACAATGCTAACTATTTTATATGAGCATGCCTACCCTTTCCCCACCCTCCAACCCCAATATATAAATCCTGAACTTCTCTTTCTTTATTCTATGATTCTGGAGATGGAAGAGAGTTTATTCTGCTCATTTAGGTCATAGAGAATCATGAAATCAGAACTAGAGGGACAGTGGGATGCAGCAGAAAAAACACTGGATTTGTAACCAGAGGTCCTAAGATTAGATGCTTAATAAATGGCTACTGATGAACTGGCTCTCACCTCTGGAAGCAAGGAATGAAAGTCTAACCTTTCTATGCCATAATCGTTCATTCAGATATCTATCCCATTCAACAGTATCTCCTGACCTGACGAAATGCCCCTTTTTCCTTTAACCGATCTTCACATGGCACTGCTCCAAATTCTTTCCCTATCCATATTGCCCTCATCTTGATGCAACATCTTTCCTGAAATCTAGTACCAAGGAATGCAGGCAATATTCCGCATGTAACCTGGCCATGAGAGTGGATAGTGGCACTACCATCGTGTCTTTCATTTTAGACATCCTAGAATTTCAAGAATATGATAAAGCATTTGAAATTCTCTAGTTTTATTAGTTAATTTTGTCTACATGCACATATAAAAATGAAGATGAAATATCAAGAAAAAATAGTGCTTCCCTGATTCAAGATTATTTCTTCAAAATTCACCAAACTGTTATTTTCAATAAGACTTCTGTGAAGTACTGTATTGACAGGTACCAGAGCTTGACTAGGATCTTCTTTCATAGAAATTCACAAAATAGTGGTTACTACAAATATATGATCCCTACATCCCAGATCACACATAACATCAGTCCATAGGACTTGAAGTCAGAAGACTCACACACAGTTCATGCACCAACACTCACTCCATCTTTGACCGTAGCCAAGTCATTTCTCTCTGAGGTTCAGTTTTCTTGGCTGTCAAATAATATTAATCCTCATTTCTATAGCCTTTTAAGGTTTACAAGGGTTGTTTTTTTTTTTTTTTTGGTTAGCAACACTGTAAGGAAAGGAGCACAAGCATTATTATCCTCATTTTACAAATGAGGTAACTGAGGCTGACACAAACTGTCTAAAGTCACAGTTTGTCAATCTCACTGCTAGAATCTGAGCTTTGTTCTCCTAAGTCCAGCTTTCTATTCCCAACGCAAAGCAGATATAAGAATACCGGCACTAATCATAGTTCATAATTCTATATGGACTTTAAGATTTGTAAAGTTCAGTCAAGGTGTGAATTGTTACTATTTATTATTAAATACATTAAATATATATAAATATCTATTTTCATATTACCTACATTTGCCACAGTATTGCTTACCCACCCTCACTCCATCCCCTGAAAGCCATCTCTTATAACAAACGATTAAAAAATGAGAGAAAAAAGTTCATCATAATCAACATGGAGAAAATTTCTAATGTTATATATATATAATGTCCCACAACTGTGTCTCCCCTACAAAGAACTGGGGGGGGGGATGTATGTTATACTGGCTTCTCCTATCTTTCTGGGGAAGCCAAACTTATTCATCACAAATCACTTGGAAATGATTTTGAAATATTGTTTCAATTGTTTGGTGGTAGTGGTAATGGTTATTCTTTTTTCATTTGCACTGTAGTAGTCACTTTGAATAGTTTCCCTAATTCACAGAAATCTTTCCATACTTCTCTGCATTCATTATATTCACTGTTTCTTAAAACACAGCAGAAAAAACACACCACTGAATTTATGTACTGCAGTTTGTTTAACCATTCCCCAGCAGACAGATACCTACTTTGTTTCCTGTTCTTTGCTACTACAGAAAAGTGCTGCTATATATGCTTGGGAGTATAAAGGGCCTTTCCTTTGTCACTTACCAACCACTGGACTCTCTGCATAGACAGTTAATTTATTTTTGCATAATTCCAAATTGCTTTTCAGAATTGATAGACCAATTAACAACTCCATCAGCAATGAACGAGGGTCTCTCTACAACCTGTCCAACAGTGACTATTCCCAACTTTTTTTTTGTCAATTTTTTGGGTATCAGGCAAAAACTCAGGGTTGTTATCTTTGTATTTCTCTCTCTCTCTTTTTGCTTCTTGGAGAGCAATTGGGGTTAAGTGACTTGCCCAAGGTCACATGGCTAGTTTTTGTGTTAAGTGTCTAAGACCACATTTGAACTTAGGTCCTCCTGACTCCAGGGCTAGTGCACTATTCACTTCACAGAAGTCTTATTGAAATAACAGTTTGGTGAATTTTGAAGAAATAATCTTGAATCAGGGAAGCACTATTTTTTCTTGATCTTCATTTTTATATGTGCATGTAGACAAAATTAACTAATAAATAATAATTTGTGGCAGTCTTTTCATGTATTGTTAATAGTTTGAAATTCTCCTAAGAAGTATTTGCTCATATCCTTTGACCAGTCAATAAACATGTATTAAACACCTCCTATGTGCCAAACGCTGAGATATAAAAGGCAAAAGACAGTCCCTGCCCTCAAGAAGCTTACAATCAAATGAGGGAGACAACAAACAGATATATACAAATAAGTTTCATACAGGAAAAATAAAGATAATAATAGAGGGAAGCCACTAGAATTAAGAGAGATTGGGAAAGAGTTCCTGTAAAAGGCAAGATTTCATTTGCGATTTGAAGGAAACCAGGAAGCACAGATGAGGAGAGAGAGCACTCCAAGGATGGAGACAGCCAGAGAAATACTAAGATGAGAGAGAGTTTCTTGCTGGAGGAACAGTCAGGAGGTGAATGCCACTAGATTGAAAATGACATGCTGAGGAGTAAAGTGCAAAAAGACTGGAAAAAGTGAGGGTAGATAGCCCGCCAGTTTATGAAGGACTTTGAACATCAAATAAAGGATTTGATGTCTGATCCTGGAGGCAATAGGGAGCCAATGGAGTATACCGAATAGAGAGGTAACACAGTCAAACCTGAGCTCAGGAAAATTACTTTGGCTGCTAAACTGGAGTAGGGAAAGACTTGTTTCAGTCAGATCCACCAATAGGATAATGTAGTAATTGGATTTTGGTTCTATATTGTTATCTACAACTCTTATATTAGATCCTTATCAAAGATATTTGATAGAGTTGTTTCCATTTTTATTTTAGTTGCACTAATTTTGTTCATGCAAACAATTTTTAATTTCATGTCATCAAAATTTTTATCTTTTGTAATTTCCTCTAATTCTTGTTTGCTTAAGAATTCATCCCTTTTTCTATGCATAGAACATTATTTATTAATTATGAAAACCCATAGTCAGAATTAATGGGATTGAAGTTAGTATTTTTCATTTGCATAGTGATATACAAGCACTATTAATATAAGTAAAAACACCTTCTGACAGGGAGTAGGGAGAGTAGGAATGATTTTCTAGGCAAATGAATGGAGTGAGGACACCACTATGTTATCCCTTCCTTCTTCAGTGGAAAGAATGTCAGTGTATAATTAATTGTTTCACATAGGTGAAATGGACCATTAGAAAACATTAGACAACACTTAATTTATAATTTATACAAGAGTGAATGCAAATCATTTTGCGGTTTGGAGTTTTTCTTCCCACACCCCTGATTAATATTCATGAGGATAATTTCACAAAGCAGTTATAAGGGTCTGAGGTGGGGGCCAGCAAATATAGCTGTGCCACTGGGAGAGGAAGGGCATTTTCCCCCTCCTGAAAGAAGGGTTTAAGCCCAACACAAACACTTCCTGAATGCTGTGGTTTATAATATTTTAATCAAGTTCTTCATTACTCAGAAATCACACTGTGGCAAAACAGAT
>NW_027187352.1:1503395-1628614 GCF_028583685.1 Petaurus breviceps papuanus
CCTGCTATTTTCCCAGGAAGAGGAGAAGGGCTCTGGGTGGAAGCAGTGATTGTTTCCCAGTCATGTGGAAAAACAAACCCTGGAGAAGCTCTCTCCCCCACCTCCCCAGAAGGAGAGTGCATACAAGAAGGGCACTGTATCTAGATAGATACATAAAGTACACTGGGCCAGGCTTTATTCTGCTGTTGGAGCAGTTCACTAGCCTCTCACTACAGGGTATAATATGTGGGCAGAACACTGGAGATTTAATTAAGACTCAAAGGACCTTGGTTAGAATCCTGGCTCTGCTACTAACTGCAGCAGTGACCAGAGACAATTCCCTTTGGTCTCCATTTCTTCCTCTGTCAAATGAGGAGGCCGGCCTACGTGATCTTGGAGGTTCCTTTCAACTCTGAAGCCTAAGCACAACACCTGTGAAACTTAATAGAAAGAAAGGAAAGCAGAAGAATATATGTTTGTGTAGGGCACAGGGAGGCCCGCTACTGCCCACTACAAAAACAGACTCTACGTGGTGATGATGGCGGTGGTGGTGGTGGTGGTGGTGGTGGTGGTGATGATGATGATGATGATGATGATGATGATGATGATGATGATGATGATGATAAAGTTGTTGTTCAGTCCTGAATAGCTAACATTTTATATGGAGCTTACTATGTATATGCCAGGTACTGGACTAAGTCAGTTACTTTCAGGTGTTTGAAAGCTTAAACAAAGAGTGTAGGAGAAACATTGTTTTGTGTGAAAGACCCCGTTTTGTGTAGAAAGAGCTTTGGACTTGGGAATCAAAGGTCTGGGTTCAAGTACCCTTTCTGCCACTTCTTCATGGTGGGACTTCACATGAGTCATTTCCATAAATTTCAGAGCTGGAAAATCCCAGCCACACCTTCTTTCACAGAGCAGAAAACTGAGATTGAGAGGTAGAATGACTTGTCCATAGTCACAGAAGCAGTATGGAAGAGAGCTAGAGGTCAAGACCAGGGCCTCTGACTCTAAGATCAGTGTTCTTTCCATCATTCTATCCTGACACATCTCAGTTTTCTGCTCTGCAAAATGAGATTTGAGCTAGATGATCTCTGGAAGACCTTTCCAGCTCTAAATCTTCTAATTCTGTCATCATCTTGCCACTCAATCTTCTATAAATGCCCAGTGGAGTTTGGAATAGGCACTAGAAACAAAAACACACATGACACCCACAGGTTTTTATTCATTCAGTTCCAAAATTATTTTTGGCTACTGGAGCTAATCTGCAGAGGACTAATATTCTTCAGTCTATCAGATGTAAAAGGCATCCAGGTGGCAGATCCCAGGAAATTCATTTTTTTAGACACAATTGCTAGGCTCTTGCCTTTGTAATCTAAGCAGGAGCAAAGGCTATAGACAGTAGACCTTCCTGAGCTTCACTGGCCCTGGATCTTGGAATTTTTTCAAGTAAAGCTTTGAAAATATCAAAATTATGTTTGTTTGTTTTTTCCTTGATGACATTAAATCAAACAGGTAATTTAGTTTAGGATAACAAATTTAGAGTTGGGAATCTGTGGAGGTCACCTAATTCAAACCCCTTATTTTATAAAGAATTTGAGGCTCAGAGAAATTAAATGAATTCAGGTAGTAAGTGGCAGAGCTTTTATTCTAAAGCAGGTCCTCTGACTCTAAACCTGGCACCTGTCCACCACACCATTATTTTGTATTTCAGTTTTTAAAAGTTATTCGCAATAAGAATAAATGCTTTCATAGTCAAATAAGGAAATTCTATGAAATGTATCTAATCAGTTATTTCATATATATTCTTCAAACATATTTCTTCAATAAAGGATTAAGGTAGTCTCTCTTATATGTATTTGTATAGGTGCAGCAAAAACACATGCACATGCATACACAGAGACACACACAGAATAACAGGCATAGTTAGAGCTCCAAAGGACCACAGGGAACAGGTAATCTAGGTGGTGCTGTGGCTGCAACACTGAACCTGGAGTTGAGAAGTCCTAAGTTCTAATTCACCTTTTTATACTTCGTAGCTATGTGACACTGGGCAAGTCAATGAACCTGTCTGCTTTAGTTTCCTCAGCTATAAAATGGAGGCATTTTAGAGAGATAGAGTATCTCTCAGGGCTGCTATGCAGATAAAATGAGATAATATTTTAAATATCTGTAAAATGCCTTGTGAACCTTTACATGCTAAAGGTTAGCTACGATAATAATGATGTGCTCTGGTTCAGGAATCTGAGATCATGGGTTTGAGTTCTGCCTCTGACACTACCTGGGTGAATTTAGGCAAGTTACTCATGCTCTCTGGGATTTAGTTTCCTCATCTCGCTTAGAGGGCCTTTAAGGTTCATTCTAACTCTCCATCTCTGATCCTAGTTCAATGTGTTTATGATACAAAGGAAGAAGATACATCTCTAGTTTTATAGCTCTTGAGTTTTTTCCACTCCACTCCATTTGCACATAGCATTTCTTTATTAACATACAAGCTCAACATAATATAAAATCTGAGCCAGAACTTTAAACATAAACAAACAAATGTTTGATACTATAAAGTATTTCAGAGAATCACTGAAAGTCAAAGCTAAAAAAAACTTTAGAAATCATTCAGCTTTACATATTACAAATGGAGTTCTAAGATCCAAAGAACTGACATGATATAGATGATAGACAGACAGATAGATAGATAGAGATATATTACTGCCTGGGGAATTCTCATTATCAGTGGGTTTGTCCCTTAGTAATATGGTTTTTGACCATGTACGCAATAAAACAAACAAAAATACAAAATAAGCCTCAGTCTTATATAGGCCCTTTCTAATTCTGCAGTTTCAGAATGAAGGGGAAAAAAGGCAGAGGGTAGTAGAATTATGAATTTTAGACCATCTATAAACATGAGACAGATACTCTAAATGTGAGATACTTTTCCAATGATCAATCAGTGGACATCCAAATAAAGGAACTAAATCGTATCAAATTTTTTTGGGGAGGGCAATTGGGGTTAAGTGACTTGCCCAAGGTCATACAGCTAGTTTTTGTGTTAAGTGTCTGAAGTCGCATTTGAACTCAGGTCCTCTTGACTCTAGGGCCAGTGCTCTATTCACTGCGCTACCTAGCCGCCCCTGCCTGAATTGTATCAATCTTGACAGTTTCAATATATATCTGTTGTTCAGTTCACCTCAGTCATGTCTGACTTGTCATGACCCTATTTGGGGTTTTCTTGGCAAAGATACTGGAGGGGTTTGTCATTTCCTTCTCCAACTCATTTTTCAGATGGGGAACCAAGGAAAACAGGGTTAAAGTGACATGTCAAGGGTCACACAGCTAGTAAGTATTAGAGGGTGGATTTGAACTCAGAAAGATGAGCCCAGTACTCTATCCATTGCACCACCTAGCTGCCCACATTATAAATGAAATCAAAATACCAAAATAAAGAAGGAAGTCACAGTTAAATGAAAGGAGAACTCAAGGATACTCTTTGGAGAGGAAAATAAAGGAACTGGTAGAGTGGACTTTATTATACATCAAAAAAAACCAAGAAATATAACTTTGTGGAACATTTGGTCAATTCATATTGTTATACTCATGATAAGCAGCTGAAAAAAACTACCAAATTAATGGCTGCTTATGTACCAACATCTGCTACAGAGGAGAGAGATCTCAGATATCCTACCAAGAACTCAAAAAGACCTTCCAAAAAAAATCAACATATACTTTAATATTCTCTGACTTTAATGCAAAGATAAGCATAGATTAGGAAGGCAAAAAAAGTTGGAAAATATGGTTCAGGAGCAAAGAACATGAAAGGACAAAGGCAGACTACACATAAGTTTCATACCAATACATCACAAATATCCTAGAACAGAATTTGGACTCTGGCTATGGTGAGCACCAAATGATATCACCAAAGAACTGAATTATGTTTTAAAAGTCAGGAAGCAACATAATGCTGATATGAGAGTCATTCCTGAAGTAAATGTCTATGTAGAACCAAGACTAACAACCTGCCAGAGGAAAAAACCAAGTTAAAAAATGAAATACAAGAAAATGGAACTTGGAGCTCCAACTTGAACTTTTTAAGGATGCTATTAAAGGAGTTGTGTGATTAGCATGATGAGAGAATAGCTGTTTTTTGCAAAACTCTACAACCCACCCCCCCGCCAAAAAAAAATAAACCTCAGGAAAAGGAAATATGTGCCAGACATTGAATAGCTAAAGCTGAATCCAAAAGAAAATAAACAAAAAATAATAATTTAGGATTCCACAGAGATTATGGAACTACAACAAGAAAGTTCATTCTGGTTCAAAAATTTAAAAAAATTTGAAAGTTATTAGGAATGAAATTAGGTTAGAAATCAGATCTTTTAATATAGAATTTTTAAAGACAAAAAAAAATGGAACACTACACCAAGATTTTCTATGAAGAAATGGAGGATCTGAAAGAACCAAAATGAAAAGTTTGGAACAAAAATATCTAAGTACAAGAAAATGTGGCAGAAGAGAAGCAAAAAGTAATAATATATTAAAAGCCCAGGGAACTCTTCAATTAATAAATGGTCCAAGAATATGAATAGGCAGTTTTGAAATGACCAATTCAGACTCCCAACAGCCACAATGAAAATGTTCTAAATAACTAAAAATGAGAGAAATAGGGGTGGCCAGGTAGAACAGCGAGTAAGAGCACCAGCTCCAGTGTCAGGATGACCTGGAGATCGAATCCTGGGCTCAGACACTCAGCACCACACCCAGAAATAACTGGCCGTGTAACCTTGAGCAAGTTACTTAACCCTGATTGCTTAAAAAAAAAATGAGAGAAATGCTCACTGAAACAACTCTGAGCTTCTACTTCACACCCCTCACATTGGCAAAGATGATATAAAAGTACAATGACAGATATTAAAAGGACTGCAGGAAAACAGGTACATTAATACACTATCGGTGGAGCAGTGAAATGTAGTTTAGCCCTTCTGGAAAGCAATTTGGAATTATGCCATCACTAAGTCTATACCCCAAAGAAATGAAAGAAAGAGGAAAAGGACCTATATGTGAAAAAATACTTACGATAATTTTTTTAATGATAAGAATTGGGAACACTGGCCCTAGAATCAGGAGGACCTGAGTTCAAATTTGGCCTCAGACACTTAACACTGTGTGACCTTGGGCAAGTCACTTAACTCCAATTGCCCTGCCTTCCCCCCTCCAAAAGAAAAAAAAAAGAAAACAAGAAAAAACAAGGGGAAAAAAGAATGAATTGGATACTGCAAGGGGTGCTTATCAACTGGGGAATGGTTGAACAAGTTATGGGATATAAATGTGATGGAAAACTATTATGTTATGTAAGAAATGATGAAGCTTCAAAGAAACCTGGGAAGGTTTAAGTGAACTAAATCAGAGTGAAGTAAGTAATAAATTAACAACAAAATTTATGTTGTGATTACTATGTGCCACACATTGCTAAGCGCTTTACAATTATGATCTCATTTGGTCTTCACAATGACTCTGGAAGGTAGGGGCTATTATTATTCTCATTTTACAGATGAGGAAACTGAGTCAAACAGAGGGTTTTGTATAGTTTTGGTTTTTTAAAGTGACTTGCTTATAGTAACACAGCTAGTACATGTCTGAGCTCATATTTGAACTCAGATCTTCCTGACTCTAGGTCTGGTACTCTATTTTACTGTGTCTGCTAGCTGCAGAATCAGGAGAACAACTTATAAAGTAATAATGTGATTGTAAAGATAAAAGAATTTGAAAATGACAGGAATTCTGATCAACTTGATGACTAACCACTATTCCAGAAGACTCATAATGGAATATGCTACCAACCTACTGAACAAAGGTGACAGACTCAGAGGACAGACTAAGACAAATATTTGGGAGTGGGAGGGGGGATTATGACCAATGTGGAAATTGTTTTGCTTGACTATACATGTTTGTAATATGGGTCTTTCTTTCTCAGGTTGGGGGAGGAAGACAGTAGACATAGGAGGAAGACACAGTATATTTCTATGGTGAAAAAAAAGTGAAATTCAATTTTTTTTTTAAGCAATCGGGGTTAAGTAACTTGCTCAAGGTTACTTGAGCCGCCCCTTGAAATTCAATTTTAAAAAAAGTCCAAGAGGATAGATTACAAAGTAATGTAAGCAAAACTAATCAAAGGGACAAAACAATGACTCATAAGAGAATTTAAAAAATCAATACAAAAGAGGTAAATGGGGAAAAACACAAGCCTAATAATCATAATTTTAAATGGGAAGGATTAAAAAATCCAATATGAATTCTATAAGGTAAGGTGACTGATCTTAAAAGATAGGATGCACCATTGGTCTGTTACAAAAGCATGACAAATCACAAAGTCTGAATATCATAATGAAGTAAATTATACAAGAAAACTGAAAATAACTCAATCAATTGAATCTACTAATTTTCATCAGACAAAAAATTCCCCATTTAAAAGTATACAGCATGGGGAGGAGCCAAGATGGCAGAGTAAAAGCAGGGACTTGCTTGAGCTCTCCCCTACACCCCTTCAAATACCTTTAAAAATGACTCTAAACAAATTCTAGGGCTATAGAACCCACAAAATGAAAGAGTGAAACAAATATCCAGACCAACACAAATGGAAGGTCAAGAGGAAGGGTTAGTACTGGGCTAGGACTGGAGCACAGTCTGGCATGGGTTGCGCCAGCACAGATGGGGCCTGAGCAGGCCTCAGGGGACTGTTTCACTGGCAGCTGTGGGAGTCACCAGACTTCTCAACCCACAAATGCTAAAGAAAGCACAGAAGGTCAGTAGGAAAACTCTGTGAGACATAGGTGAAAGAGGAGCATGATCTGGCCCCAGTCCTGGGGCATAGAGGTGGTAGTGGTGGCTGTAGTGGCAGAAACAGCAATAGCAGCATCTTCCTCCAGAGCTCTTCAAGCAGCTGATACAAAACCCTGGGACGGTATACCCATACCCACATTCACCCCACTGGAAGTAGAGTCCTACCTTGACAAAGAGTTAGAAAGTCAAGTCAAGTATTTGGCTGGGAAGATGAGCAAAAAAAGGGGGGAAAAATCAGACTATAGAATCTTACTTTGGTGACAAGATCAAAATATACAACCAAAAGAAGACAACAAAGTTCTTGCATCAAAAGCCTCCAAGAAAAATATGAATTGGTTGCAGGCCATGGAAGAGGATTCTGAAAATCAAGTTAAGAGAAGGAGAGGAAAAAGTGGGAAGAGAAATGCAAGAAAATCATGAAAAATGAGTAAATATCTTGCTAAAGAAGACCCAAAAAATACTGAAGAAAATAACACCTTAAAAATAGACTAACCCAAATGGTAAAAGAGGTCCAAAAAGTCAATGAGGAGAAGAATGCATTAAAAAGCAAAATTGTCCAGATGGAAAAGGAGGTCCAAAAGCTCACTGAAGAAAATAATTACCTCAAAATTAGAATGGAGCAAATGGAAGCTAATGACTTTATGAGAAATCAAGAAATTATAAAACAGAACCCAAAGAATGAAAAAAATAAAAGACAATGTGAAATACCTCACTGGAAAAACCACTGACCTGGAAAACAGATCCAGGGGAGAGAATTTAAAAATTACTGAACTACCTGAAAGCCATGATCAAAAAAAGATCCTAGACATCATCCTTCAATAAATTATCAAGGAAAACTGCCCTGATATTATAGAACAAAATAGAAATTGAAAGATTCCACCAATCACCTCTTGAAAGAGATCTCAAAAGGAAAACTAGGAATATTGTAGCCAAATTCCAGAATTCCCAGGTCAAGGAGAAAATATTGCAAACAGTCAGAAAGAAACAATTCAAGTAAGATAGAAATACAATCAGTATAACACAAGATCTAGCAGCTTCTACATTAAAGGATTAGAGGGTTGGAATATGATACTCTAGAGGTCAGAGGAGCTAGGATCAAAACCAAGAATCACCTACCCAGCAAAACTGAGTATAATACTTCAGGGGGAAAAATGGATATTCCATGAAACAGAGAAACTTTCAAGCATTCTTGAAAAGACCAGAGCTAAATAGAAAATTTGACTTTCAAATACAAGAATCAAGAGAAATATGAAAAGGTAAACAGGAAAGAGAAATCATAAGAGACTTATTAAAGCTGAACTGTTTACATTCCTACATGGAAAGATAATATTTATAACTCATGAGACCTTTCTCAGTATTAGGGTACTTGGGAGAGAGAGAGAGAAAGAGAGAGAGAGAGAGAGACAGAGAGAGAGAGAGAGAGAGAGAGAGAGAGACAGAGAGAGACAGAGACAGAGAGAGAGAGAGAGAGAGAGAGACAGAGAGAGAGACAGAGAGACAGCACAGGGTGAGTTGAATATGAAGGGATGATACCTAAAAAATAAAATTAAGGGGTTACAGAGGAATATATTGGGAGAAGAGAAAAATAGAATAGGGTAAATTATCTCCCGTAAAAGAGGCAAGAAAAAGGTTTCACAATGGAGGGGAAGAGGTGAGAGGTAATGAGTGAACCTTACTTTTATTGGATTTGGCTTAAGGAGGGAATAACATACAAACTCAATTGGGTATCTTACCCTACAGGAAAGTAAGGGGGAAGATAATTGGGGGGGAGGGAGGGCAGACTGTAGGGGGTAGTCAGTAGGAAACACTTTTAAAAAGGACAGGGTCAAAGGAGAAAATAAATTAAGTGAGGGGCAGGATAGGATGGAGGGAAATATAGTTAGTCTTTTACAACATGACTATTATGGAAGTGTTGTGCATAACTACACATGTATAACCTATATTGAATTGCTTGCCTTCTCAATGAGGGTGGGTGGAGAGGGAAGGGAGAGAATTTGGAACTCAAAGTTTTAAGAAACAAATGTTAATTGTTTTTACATGCAACTGGGAAATAAGATACACAGGCAATGGGGTATAGAAATCTATCTTGTCCTACAAGAAAGTAAGGGAGAGGGGGATAAGAGGGGGCAGTGATAGAAGGAAGGACAACCTGGAGTCAGGGGTAACCAGAACGAATACCATCTCTAGGTGGGGGAGAGGGGAGAGATGGGGAGAAAATTTGGAATTCAAAATCTTGTGGAAATGAATGTTGAAAACTAAAAATAAACTGATTAATTAATTTTTTCAAAATATACAGCATGTAGCAATTCAGTTTCCTAGTTTTATTAACAAACAACAAATTCTGCCAATAGCCAAGAAAAATATTGTCATCTATGAAGGAATACCAATTCCAATAAGGCAGGATTATTCCAGTCATGAAAAACATGAAGAAATAATAGGATATTTCAAAGATCAAAGAATTCAAGCTGCAATGAAAAATAACATCCTGCAAAGCTAAATCTAATCATTAATGACAAAAAGAGGGACCGTCAACAAAAGGGAGGCATTTCAGAAAATCCTGAAAAAAACAAAACCAGAAAAGATGTGCAAATAATGACTTGCAAAAATTCCAAATAACATAAATACAAGAAGCACAATAAATACAATTATTAAGTAATGAAACCAACTTTTTTTTTAAAATGTGGACCTAACAAGAACAAAGACTGTCAAGGTACAAAAGGAAATAAGAGATGATGGCAATATCCTCTAAAGAGCCAAGAGAAAGGTGTAAGGAAGAGCTGAATTAATATTCTGTGGACTAAATTTCTTGATGTATAGATGGAAGGAAAGAAGGAGAGGAAGGAAGGAAGGGGAGGGAGGCCTGAAGGGAGGGAGGGAGGAAAGGCAGGCTAATTTGACAGTTGTTTGGAGGATCAATTCGAGTGGAGAGAGCATGAGGAAGACAGACCCAACCAATGGGCTACTGTAATACCCCAGGCATAAGATGATGAGGGCCTGCACTAGAATGGTGGTGGCAGTATCAGAGGACAGAAGGGGATGTATTCAAGATATGTTGCAAAGGTGAAATAGACAGACTTTGGCAAAAGATCAGATATTGGGTGAGGGGATATGAGAAAGAGTGAGGAGTTCAGGATGACACCTAGGTTGTGACCCTGGGGAACTAGGAGAATGGTGTTAACTTTGACAATAAAAGATAAGTTAGAAAAAGAATAAAATTTGTGAGGATAGATGACTTCATTTTTATAGCTACTGAGTTTTAAGATGTCTATGGGATATCCAGTTCAAGATGTCTAACTGACAGTTGGAGATGAGAGATTGGAGAGAGGTTAGGGCTACACAAAGTAGATTTGAGAATAATCAGCATAGAGATGGATCACTGACTCCATGTGAGCTGATGACATCATCAAGTTAAATAATATAGAGGTATAAGAGGACCAGCACAGAGCTCTGGGGAACCCCTTGATTAGCAATTATGATGTGAATGAAGAACCAGAAAATGATGTTTTTTAAAACTCAAGAAGAGAATATTTCGAAGATGAATGTGGATCCTCCTCTCCATTGAGACAAATTACAGTCCCTCTATGCCTTTGCAGAAGGTTTCACTAACTTCTATGACTGAAGGATTCTGTGAATCCTTGTGAGGAATGGGACGAATTGATCAACTTTGCAAAGTTCAAAGAAGTAAGATTCAAAGAAGTAAAGAGATCTGCCTAAGTCATAGCAGCAGTGAGCATCAGGCTGGCATCTGAATAGAGCTCTCTTGACTCCAAGTCTGGGGCTCCTCAATTACACTGCATTGTCTGGGCTCTCATGAACAATCACCTCCTAAGAAAACATCCCTAAAAATCTAGAAAATATTCCTATAAATCAATTAATAAGAAAATATTTCTAAAACCTAGTCCTCCTTCTGCCAAATAATTTCTATTCATTCTCCTGAATCCACTGAAATCGAAAACTATTTCCCACATGCCTTCCAAAATCTTACATGTCCCTTGAGTTCAACATTTTGGACAGAAGGTTTTCTCCATTAGTTTGTGACCAAATGATCACCCTGTAATTTACTGATAAATCACTGGTACTTAAACATATTTCAGTTTACTATCTGCAATGCTGTACCTAATAATGACGGAAACTATAAGCCAAATAGAACAGGGCTGAGGAAAGCCAAATTCACTGTCATCAAATAGATGCTCTTGGGAGATAAAGACAATGGACTCTTGTCAATTCAAATTAATCCTGGACAGACAACTCTGAATAAAGTTTAAAATTAAAGACACAAGGAAAAAATTGCACAGATTTCTTAAGAAAATAATCCAATTTCTTTTCTTGTATGGCATTGATATGGTACCATGTGTATCCAGAATGTAAAGGAAGAAAATGTAACAATTATTATTTTCTTTTCATTAACTGTTAAATAGTATGTCAGTACTGCAGAAGACAATCTCTACCCTTAGAATGAAGGTCATTATGACTGATCAAACCTCTAGTCTTTCCTCTCTGATCCCTCCAATATAAGTGAGCTTCTCCCCTCCTCAAATCTCCTATCCTCTTGTTTGACCTCCACCAGATAAACAACTACATTCTTACTAACATCAGACAGATGTATAACAACAAAAATTTTTCAGTGTTTACAAAGTAGTACTTTCCTCACTTCTTTACAATCCTAGGAAGGAGACTCTGAAAAGTTAAAAGTGATTTGCCCAGGGTCACATAACTTCTAAGCATTAAGAGACAGGATTACAGCTGAAATCCCTTAGGACTCCAAATGCAGGACCTTATCTTTTTTAGGACTGGTAGTAATAGTCACTCTGTATTTAGAATTAGAAGTCCTGTATTTAAGTTCTGGTGATACCAATTATATGATATGACCTTGGGAAATTCACTTTTTTCTCAAGGGCCTTTGTTTTCTACTGCACAAAAAGAAAGAGTTGGATTTGATACTTAGAAAAACTACTTTCACCAAAAACAATCTATTTGACTGATTTTTTTTGGTCGTGTGTGTGTGTGTGTGTGTGTGTGTGTGTGTGTGTGTTTTAGAGGGGCAATTGGGGTTAAGTGATTTGCCCGAGGTCACATGGCTAGTAAGTGTCTGAGGCTGGATTTGAACTCAGGTACTCCTGGACTCCAGGGCTGGTGCTCTATTCACTGCACTACCTAGATGGCCCTTGACTATGATTTTATCAGACGTACAGCACAACTTTCTGCATTCCTAGATCAGTGTTCCTTGTCCTATAACACATTTTCTGAATGGATTTTCGAAGCTGTTAAGATATACTAAAATCGGGGCGGCCAGGTAGCACAGCGAGTAAGAGCACCAGCTCCAGTGTTAGGATGACCTGGAGATCGAATCCCAGGCTCAAACACTTAGCACCCACCCAGAAACACCTGGCCATGTAACCTTGAGCAAGTTACTTAACCCCAACTGCTTAGGGGCGGCCAGGTGGCTCAGCGAGTAAGAGCACCGGCTCCAGTGTCGGGATGACCTGGAGATCAAATCCCAGGCTCAGATACTCAGCACCACACCCAGAAATAACTGGCCGTGTAACCTTGAACAAGTTACTTAACCCCGATTGCTTAAAAAAAAAAAAAGAGATATACTAAAATGTTAGTATTCTGTATGTTCATCAATATTGAAGAAGTTTGAGGAAATTTTCACTTTCCTAAACATAGTTCTTGCCTAAAAATGGCAAAGACATGAATAAGAAGGAATAGTTTTAAATCACACATAAAGAAAAATGTACAGAACAGAGCAGTAGTAAGTAAATTTCAAAGAGATTAGGGAGAGATTACCCTCCCAGTATCTCAAATAAAACAAAAAGGTCCCAAAACCTAAATTTATCATCTGAGAGCTAAGTAAAAACTGCTGATTTTCCTACGCATTTATTCTATCTTTCTGTTCATTTTTTGCAACCCCACCTCCCACTCCCACACCACTAGGCACTCTGCCAAATGGCATTTAATGTAAAATCATTCTTTTTAATTCTTCCCCCCTCCACTAACTCTGTTACTAGTTCCACTGGCAATCTGTGTAATGAAAGGAATTCAATCAGCTAAACTAAGTGGAACAATTTTGACTGAAAAAAAAAAGTTATCTCTGCATCCATGCCTATATAAATACTTTCCTTCCTTCAAGGTTGAATCTTGGTGCTTGAGGCCTTTACTCATCTTCCCTGATAAATGGGCTCTCTTCTCAAATGTACTTAGAGCACTTTGTTATATTCTTTAAAATAAGTTTTTATTGATTTTGTTTTGTATACATTTTGTTTTTTTATTTTGTTTTGTATACATCACCATAATTTCCCTAGAATTCTTCCCCATTTGTCTTCCCAGAGAGCCATCCTATAAGAATTATTTTTTTAAGACAAAAAAATAAAATAAAAAATAGAAGGAAAAAATTAGCAAAACGGATAAATATATTTTTAAAGTCTAATATTATGTACAACATACAACAACACTTGTGAACCTCCTATCTCTGCAGATATATATCTGGGGCATATATAGTCTGGGATACCCTCCTGCTCAATAAGTGAGTCCTTAATACATCTTTAAAAAATGGCACAGCCTATCAGCTCAAACATCTTCAACTCATTCATTAATTGGACAGTTTTTATTATTATTAAAATTGATCTTATTGATTAAAGAGATATATGTATATATATATGTGTGTATATATATATATAAATATAAAAATAAAAATAACATTATCTTTTGAGCCATACTTGTTCTTTGTAATTTTGCAACATTCACTTTTGATTGTTTTGTGGTTGTTCTTTTCACTTAAATTGTAGCAATTGTATATATTGTTTTCTTAGCTTTCCTTAGTTCACTCTGTGTGTCACTTAAGTCTTTTCATGCTTCTCTGTATTCACCATACATACCATTTCTTACAATATGGCACTATTCCATTACACTCATGTACTACAATTTGTTTAACCATTCACCAATCAATGGGCATCTGTTATATTTGTAATTCTTAGTTATCACAAAAAGTGCTATCAATATTTTGATAGATATGGGGACTTTCTTCTTATCAATGACTTTGCCTACTCTGTCACTATTATAATTATCTATGTAACTAGTAGATCAGCCCCAGTGAAATATAAGCTTCTTGAAGGCAAAGACTTTCATTTTTTATCTTTGTAATTCTCAAGTCTAGCATACAGAAGGCATTAAATGTCAGTTGAATTGTGCAAAATAAGTCACAACTATTTCTCTTAAAAATCTACTTCAATATTCTAAGTGTTCATATATGAATGTAATAGAATACTATTGTGCTATAAGAAATGAGGAGCAGAAAGACTTCATAATAACTTGGAGAGACTTATATAATAAACTGATGCTGAGAGAGAAGAGCAGAACCAGGAGAACATTGTACACAATTACAGACATATCATATTGTGATGACTAACTTTGATAGACTGGGCTCCTCTAAAAAATACAAGGTTAGAAGACAACTACAAAAGACCCATGACAGAAAGGGATATTCACATCCAGAGAAAGAACTACAGAGTCTAAAGACTGAAACAAACTATTTGCTCTCTTTCGTTTGTGTTTTGTTTTGTTCCTTCTTTCTTACTGTTCGCCCCATTGGTTATAATCTTTCTTTACAATATGACCAATGTTCAACATGAAGGTATATGTAGGACCTATATTTGATTACATGCTGCCATGGAAGGGAAAGGGGAAGGAGAGGGAGGGGAAGAAAATTTGAAACTCAAGGGATTGTGGAACTGAATGTTGTAAACTAAAAGTAAATAAATAAAAATTTTTTTTAAAAGATTCTATGTGATCTATGGGCCACTTGCCCAAAATTACATAGGATAGGGCTGGGACTCAAACCCAGATTTTACTAACTCTAAAGTCCAGCACTCTTTTCATGCCCCCACTGCTTCTTGGAATTTCATCTGAAAAGGAGAACACTCATTGGGTGGTAGTTTTCTAATTTGGCAAGTGAAAGAAATTAAATGAAAATAATACATTCTTTTAGCATGTGTCATGCCAAGAATGGAGCACAGCATTTTTCCATAGTTTAGAAATGCAAAATCCATGAAACTGAAAGACATTCTCTTATTTTGAGAACAATACTTTACTATTACTTAGCTCTTAAACAATTTCCAACTACATTTAAATTTTTCATTATAAAACATAATAAAGATAAAGGCTTCTTATGTGTCTTTGCCAATAAAAAGTAAGAAGTTGGGGATATTTTATTGTTGTTGTTTCTTTAAGAATCTTATAATTATCTAATCTCAGAGCTGGAACATATGTGAAAATCTGGGACACTGTCCGGCTCAATGTATGAGTCTTCATTACATCTTTTAAAAGTGGCACAGTCTATCTGCTCAAACATCTCCATAGGTAACTCATTAATTTACTAGAGAGTTTCTATTATTAAAACTGATCTTATTGATTAAAAATCTGTTTGACTATGACCTCTCCAATCTCCCCAATCATCATCCTAGTTCTGTCCTCAGAAGCCATGAGAACAAGCTTCATCTCTCTACTAGATAACTGCTTTTCAGATACTTTAAGACAAATGATTGTTTCTAACTCCTTTCCCCCAAAGGTTTTCCTTTTTCTAGGCTAAGCAGCCTCAGTTTCTTCAACCATTCTTTTATCCCCTCCTGAATGATTTCATCTAGGCTTTCATTCTGTCAAGCTCTCATCATAAGAATTACATCAATTTTAATTGTCTTGGTACTGATATTAAAAAAAATCAGTCAATTAATCACCAATGAATAAACTTGCATGAGGTGGAGAATCCTGTACTTCATAATGTGCTAAAGGCTGAAAAAGGAAAACGGAAAATGAGCTCTGTCCACGACTCTATTAAATACAACTCAAAAAGAATTTATTAAGCACCTGCTATGTGCAAGATGCTATTACAAGGTAGGGGTACAAAGTTAAAAAATGATACAATCCTCTCCCTCAGGGAATATATAGGAAGTAGTCTTCTTGGGACAGATACAATATATATGCCATAGAAAACAAAGCACTAGGCCTGGAGTTAAGATCTGAAATAAAATCTAGACTCAAACACTTACTAGGTGTGTGACTTTGGGCAAATCATTTAACCTCTACTTGTTTTAGTTTCCTCAACTATAAGATGGGGATAATAATACCTGGCAGGGTTGTTGTGAGAATAAAGTTAAATAATATTTGTACAGTGCCTGACACACAGTAGGCACGGTAAAAATTTTAACTATTATCATACAGACAAATGTGACTCAAGGTGGAAACGATAAGGATAGAAAGGAGAGTCAGGCAAAGGGCTATGAGAAATTTGAATGAAATATCATTTTCAATAAGAGAAAATCTAATAAAAAAATCTACAATCTGGTTGGGAGCTGTGTATATAAGGAATGCTGAAAAGACAGACCCTCTTTCTACCCAAAATTGACTGGAAATAAAATGTGATGGGGATGGGGGAAATTAGTTTGGGGGAGGGACAGGGCGGGGAGAGGGAGAAGGGGAGAGATGGAAAGGGAGGAAGGGGGAGAGAGAGGGAGAGAGGGAGAGAGAGAGAGAGACAGAGAGAGAGAGAGACAGAGACAGAGAGAGACAGAGACAGAGAGAAAGAAGTGTGTGTGTTTGTTAACATACACACAAATAATAGTACACGAGGGCAGGGGCGGAGATGACCTGGACAGTTTATGTGAGCAGATAATACAACAAAAACATAAGGGATGAGCTACTTATTTTTTTAAAACCAAGAAGATGAGAAAATAGCAGATACATAGAGGGGCCCCAAACCCCCACTACTACTCCCCCCACCAATAAAATTCCCAGTAATGCACCAGGAGGAACAAGGAAAAAGAAAACCAAAGAGAAACAAGTATAAGCTCCTCTAAGCAGTTCTAGTACTTACTTACTGCACACAAAGAAGGCTAGACTCCCTCAGAAGCTCAGGGCCAAGACAACCTCAGGCAGGCACAAGTCAAAGCCTGGACCCAGAGCAGAGATGAGGTGATAACAGTGTCCAGGTAGCTTACCACCTGGGCAGCTTATCAACTAGGCATCCTGCCAGATGCACAGAAGGAAACAGGGCCAGACCACTGCCCAAGCAGTTCAGCCCCCAGCTCAGATCCACCCTCCAACACTCCCCACCTCCCCCTTCCTCCCCCCACCCAGGCATGGCAGTAGAAAGGGCCAGAGAAGCAATGCTGCCAGACCACAGCATAGAGGAAGCTCCCAGTAAGGAATAGTCCAATATGGGCCAAGAACAGCACCCAGTAAGCACAGCTCTCAGCAACCTGACAATTTGGTACCCCAACAGCTCAGGCCTAAGACAGCCATAGCAGGAGAATGGGCCAGGGAAGCAGCTGGGAAGACAAGCACCTAGGGTCTCCCAGAAAGCCTGCTACTAGCAGTATAAACATAATTTGGGCGGGAACTGTCTGGAAAAAGAGCAAGGGACAGAGCCAAAGCCTGTTTCAGAGGTCTGCAAGAAAAGAGACAATGCCAAAACTGAAGACAAGCTATCAGGAGACTGAGCCAAAATTCAGTCATTCAGGCAGAAGGTGGGCAATTACTCAGTTACTGCAGCCAGAATCTGGCTGCATCATCCAAGAATAAGAAATGAATCAGAATCTGACCCAAACATAAAAACTCCAATCCAGAAACACTGGAGAGAAGAATAAATAGAAGAAAATACCAAATACAATGAAGAAACATCTTGGACTGAAAAAAAAAAAAACAACCCCAACAGATAAACCCAGGAAAAAAAGAACAGTTCTAAAGCTATTCTACATAGAATGTCAGAGAAAAAACTATGTCCTGGTCAGAAAAATGACAAGATTACTTGGGTTAACTGAAAGAAGAAATGCAAAGTTCAATGTTAAAGGAAAACAACAGCTCGGAAGGAAAGAACACAAGGAAAATTCTTAGCTTAGAACAGATGGTGATAAGCCTTTCCCAAAAAAATGAACTCCATGAAAACTTAGAATGAGCCAAACAGAAAGCAATGGCTCCATAAGACAAGAAATATTAAAGCAAAATCAAAGGTTAAGGGGGAAAAAGGCAGATAAAAAAAATAAGGCATATACAAAGAAAATAAGTGACTTAGAAAATAGGTCAGAGAGAAACAGAATAATCAAACATCAGAAAATCATGACTAAAAAAAAAAAAACCACCCAGAAAGCACAGCGAAAATAGAAAGAACCTACTCATCACCTCCTGAAAGTAACCCCAAAATGAAAGCTCTCAAAACACCATAAGCAAAATCCTGAGCTTCTAGGTCAAAGAAAAGCTACTGCAAGAAGACAAAAAGAAATAGTGCAATAACCAAGGAGCCACAATCAGGATTACATAAGATTTAATAGGTACCACTATAAAGGAGCAGAGAACTTGAAATGGGATATTCCAAATGGCAAAAAATATAGGCTTACAAACAAGCCATCAAAAGTGAGTATGATACTATGGAGGAGAGGTGGCCAGGTTGCACAGTGAGTAAACGCACCAGCCCTAGTGTCGGGATGATCTGGGGATCGAATCTGGGCTCAGACACTTAGCACCCACCGAGAAACACCTGGCCTTGTAACCTTGAGCAAGTTACTTAACCCCAATACTATAGAGGAAAATAGAATTTTAGCTAATTAGAGGATTTCTAAGCATTCCTGTTGAAAAGAACACCACTGAATAGAAAATTTGAAATACAAATACAAAAATGAAGAGTAATGTTAAAAAAAAAAACCCAAAATACAAATGAGTAATCAGAAGGGAATATAAAAGTATAAATTCTTTATATTCTAATAGAGAGATTAATTTAATAAACATGCATTAAGCACCCACTCCGTGCTAGGCCCTATGCTAAGTGCTAGGGAAATAAATAAGAAAAGACAGGTACTGCCCTAGAGGATCTTGCAATCTAAAGGGGAAATAACATATAAAAGGAAACTGAAAGTATGGTAGGAAGGGGGGGTCGGGGGGTGGAGAATTCAGGGAAGGTACCCAACACAGGATATGTTAGATAAGTCCAAAAAATCCCAAAGTAGTACAGTCAGGTGAGAATGAGATGTCTGAGCTGAGTTCTCTCCTTAAATGGAAGGTTTGGCATTCATGGCTCTGTTCTTCATTTAGAGGGGGCAAAGGGTAATAATGAGAAGATATCTGAAGGGCTAATGGCATCTTGTAGGTTGATGAACTTTCAGGAGGCAAGGTAGAGAAGACAAAGAAGTCCCAAAGTAGAATACCATGTTTCCCCGATAATAAGACACTGTCTTATTATTTTTTTGGACAGAAAAACACCAGAGGGCTTATTTTCAGGGGAGGGCTTATTTTAATGAACATTGACAGCAATTTTAATAAACAGGTAAATGTGAACAAAAAAATATACCTTTATTCAATAAGCAAATCACTGGGGAAGAACAGGATGACGCACTCACTGCTGCAGCTCTGATTGGATGCAGCTCGGAGTGCGGCGTGCATTTCACGGGGGGGGGAGGAATGGTGCATACAGAGGGTACCGTAATGTAGCATGTAGCGCAGGGGATCACCTTCACTACAGTAGCAATCTCAATAGGGCTTATTTTCGGGGGAAGGCTTATTTTAGAGGAATCTTACACAGTAAGGGGAGGGCTTATTTTTGGGATAGGTCTTATTATCGGGGAAACACGGTAAATAGCCAAGTGAGAAATGAAATGGTCTGAACTGACATCCCTCCTTGGAGCCAGGATAACCTGAGTTCAAATTTGGCCTCAAACACTTACTTGCTGTGTGACCCTGGACCTCTGTCTGCCTCAGTTTCTTCAACTATAAAATGGGGATAACAGCATCTACCTCCCAGGGATGTTTTGAGAATCAAATAAAAAAGATAATATCTGTAAAGTTTGACACACTGGCAAATAGTAGGAACTATATAACTGCTATTTTATTATGAAAAGAAAGAGAACAGCAGAATTGATTAGAAAGGAGAAACCAAAAATATGCTGTTTACAAGAAATATATTAGAAGTTTAAAGAGTAATGCAGAGCTAAAATGGAGGACTGAAGCAAAATTTATTAGGCTTCAGATGAACCCAAAAAAGGAAAGGTAGCAATCTAGATTTCAGACAAGACAACAGCAAAAACAGACTGCACTAAAACAGGTAAGCAAGAAAACTTACACGTGTAAAGAATTTATAATGAACCAATAACAATATTTAACATGCATGCATTGAATGGCATAGACTACAAATACTTCAAAGTTAATCAAATATTGAGTAAGAAATAAGACTACATTAGTGGGGGATCTCAAAATATCAGCTTCAGACCTATGCCAACCTAACAAAAATAGAAATGAGAAAAAAATTATGAACCTAAATGGAATTTCAGAAAAATCAGAGATGATAGATCTTCATGGCAATTACTGAATGAAAACAAAAAGAAGTTTACATGTATTTCTAAGCTGAACATGGCATTTTAATAAAAATTTAACATGTATTGGGGCATTAAAAACCTCACAAATAAATGCAGAAATACAGATCCATTTCTTAGGGACCTGTAATGGGAATGCAAATTTGGAAGATCTTCCCTGCCCCTAGGCTAAAATGTACCTGAAGCCTGGGGAGGGAGGCTTGTTTTTTAGTAGATACTTCTTGATTGGCCAGTGAGTCAATAAGGTTGTTACATTCTCTGAGCCAGGAGAAGGCTATATAAGCCCTGATGTGTAGCTTTGTTTTGGGACTCACTTTGAGAAGTGTTCTGTGATTTGATCTGAATTCTGGGAAGCCGTTGTGGAGAGTCCCCCAGCTTTGAAAAACCCAGATGTGGAAACCCAGATGTTGACTGGGTATGGATGTAATGGTTGGACAGTTTGGAAAGCTGTCTACTTGATCTGTTAATGTCTTGATAATTCTGTCTGTATATTTTGAAGTTTGGGGTGCTGACCTTTTTCCCCTGAACAAGGTAAACGATATATGTCTGACTGATTAAAGTAAGCTTGTTAATCCATTTTGAGTTGCTTTCCTTTAACAAAGCAGATCCAAGAACCTGTATGGGCAGCAAACCCTGAGGACGCGCTTGGGGTGCTTGCTGCTACAGTACCACACTGAAATAAAAATTATATTCAGTAAAGAGTTTTCGAAGAAATGATTAAAATTAATTGGAGACAAGTAATTTAATCCAAAAGAACTGGTGGCTCAAAATATAAATCACAGAAACAATAGAAAATCCATTATAGAAAATTACAACAATAAGAAAATAAATAAAAATTTATGGACTGTTAATGTAGACCTTAGGAATAATTTATATCTTGATATAGTTTCATCAGCAAAAGAAAGAACAGATCAATGAATTGCATATAGAATTAAAATACCTAGTAAAGCAACAACTTAAAAAAAACCCAGATAATCAAATTAGAAAACCTGAAAAACCAAAGAGATTAACAGAACTGGAAGCAAAAACTTACTGATTGACAAATTAAAACAGGAACTTGTTTTAAAAAAAAATAAAAAGATAAACAGCTAGTCTGATTTCTAAAAAGAGAGAAATAAATCAAATTATTTATATCAAAAAGGGGATAAGACACATGTTGGAGGAGCTGCAGGTAGAAAGTCACATTAATGTACTGCTGATGGAGCTGCCAATAAGTCTAGCCATTCTGTAAAGCAATTTGGAATTATGATCCAAAAGTTACCTAACTTTGCATGATATTTGACCCAGCTCCTAGATCTATACCCTAGAGATTAAAGATGGAGGAAAAAGACCCATATGTACAAAAATATCTACAGCAGTTCTTTTTGTAGTAGTAAAGAAGAAGGTGCACATCCAAGGAGCAGATGAACAAAATGTTATGTCTCTGTAATAGAATATTACTGTGACATAAGAAATGATAAAATGCAGTTTATAGAGAAACCTAGGAAGAATTTTATCATGTAAGCAGAGAAAGCAGAATAATTTATACAGTAACAAAAGTTTAAAGATTAAAAATCTAACCAATGCAATGACCAGCCATGATTCAAAAGGACCAATGAGAAGCATAGTCCCCATCTCCTGATAGAAGGACATGGATTCAACGTGTCTTCCTTCCACTAAAATGTACAATCCCAGAGAGAAGCAAGTAGAACCAGAGGCACAATTATACAATTATAATACTATACAGGCAAGTCTGAGGGACTTCAGAATCCTGGTTGATACAATGACCAACCACAATTCCAGAGCACTGACAGTGAAACATCTTACGCACTGACAGAGGGATATCTTCCGATATTGCCAATGTGGGAATTTATTTTGCCTGACTATGCATATTTGCTTAAAGGGTTTAGTTTCTTTATTCTTTTTTGAAAAATAGCTTTTATTGGTATCTTTCCTTTATAAAGCACCTAGATTTCACCTTTATTTCTTCTCTTATCCCTCCCTATAACAACAACAAAAAACTTTTAAGAGCAAGACAAAAACAATCAGCAAAATCAAACAATATTTGAAGAAATCTTTATTTTAAGCAACAGAAGATAAGATATAGAAGGGAAGAGTTAGTAATAGATAGGGCTGCCAAAAAAGAAAAGAAAGAGGGTTACTGAAATTTTTTCTTTTAAAAAACAGAGACGAGAGTACAAGGAAGTTCAGAAAGAAGCAAAGACAAGCAGGTTATTTTTGAAAGCTACATGTTGAATTTATTGTATACTTAAAAGAAGAAGCAAGTGGTCCTTTTTCTATTCTATTTTGCTTATGGAAATTTTAATTTTATTTAGTGTTTTTTTTTAAGTTTAGAATAAGTATTTATTTGTGTTCACACACTGTATGTGTGCACGCGTACGAACTATCCCAGTCTTCTCACGTTCCCCAGAGGACTGATTTCTTTGAAGGCAAGTATCATTTTGTCTTTTCATACCCCAGAGCCCAGCAATGTGCCTGGCACAGAGTAGACACATAATAAATGCTGAAAAGACCTGAACTGAAATTGTACTGTGGAGATAGTACACTGCAAATTTTTCTCTTCAACTGGTTAATTCATAGATATGTGGAGCTCCTGGTGAGGAATTTCTTGTGCCCATGCAGATAGGTTCCTCTGCAATTTATCATCTTAGATAAGTCCCAGGGGGCACCACGGGCACACAGCCAGCCAAGATATGGCAGAGGTGGGACACAAACTCCAGCTTTCCTAATCCTATTCACTCCACTCCCATGTCTCTTTCGAGCTACATTATTCCCTCTAGCACCTAACACAGCATGTTTGATATAATAGGAGCTTAAATGTTTATTGAAAGAAAAACAATTCACATTTATGCAGCTGAATACTTTAGCAAAGCATTTCTCTCACAACACCCCTGTGTGATAGACTGTGAAGGATTATTTCTGCTTTACAGATGATGAAACTGAGGCTGAGATATGAAATTATTTGGCCACTGCAGTGGCTTTTCATCTCTGAGATTTTATGATTCTAACTAGCCTAATGGTCCCACATGTAACATGTGGCAGAGTCACTATTTTAACTCAACAATTCCCTGGAAGCCTAGAACCCTTTCCATCCCACTCTGCCTACCTTGCTACACTGTTAGAAGAGCAAGAGAAAGGTGTCCTATCACTTATATCTTGTTACACAATATACAGATTATCACATCCAAATGGTATTAATATCATTTTTTTAAATGTAAAAGATACATCTTACCATGAAGAATTGGTTTAAAAAGTCAATCTGTTCATATATAACAGTTAATATCACACAAGATTCCTCAATACATGAGTTCCACGGCCATTAATAAAAAGAGGAAGTCTAACTCATCTTATTTAAAAGATGCATTTAAAGAAAAAAAAAACCTATGAAAGGTATGGTGAATTGGTAGTGCCAATTAGCTCTAACTCCATTAAATGATATTAGAGTATTCATTTCTAAGGACATAGAATATTTTTTAATCTTAATTGTATAAGCTGCATATAACCAACTATCAATTACTGGAAGAAAAATTATTCCCATGTCAATTCTTGCTTTTAATTTCCTTTCAACATTACCATCTTCTCCGCTTAAGTAATATATCACTATGTATGTTTATTCTCCTAGTAAAATACAGTATCCCACATAGTAGTGGCTGGAGGCACAAAGTAATGGAAAAAATACTCTAGTCAGTAGATTTGGTCTTCTGGGTTTGAATTATATTCAATTACTAATTACATGACTTGAGAATGAAGTCTCTTTTCTCTTTCAAACTCAGATTCTTATCTGTAAAATGAGGTAGTTGGTAGATATACTCTAGGGTCCTTTCAAGTTCTAAATCTTATTTAATGAATGGAAGATGGTTTAAGATTTTCACTTTCCTTTTTTTTTTGTTTTTTGACTTTTTGGAGGGGGGAAGGTAGGGCAATTGGGGTTAAGTGACTTCCCCAAGGTCATACAGCTAGTTTTTGTGTTAAGTGTCTAAGGCTGGATTTGAACTCAGGTCCTCCTGACTCCAGGGCCAATGTTCTATTCACTGTGCTACCTACCTGCCCCGAGATTCCCACTTTTCAAACCTAAATACTGAACTACCTCTCCTAGGAATGTTAGGCAGTATGTAAATCTCAAGAAAAAGACCAAGCAGAGAGTGTAGATTTACTTCTGGTCTCCATCTGAGTGGTGGTGTTGTCTATTTGATTCATTTCCACAAACATTTATTAAGCTCTATGTGTCTAATTCCATTTAGCAAGGAGTTAATATAGTAAGCAGGGGTCTAGTCAGAGAAATCTGACACTTTCAAGATCCTTCTGTACTGACTCTCCACAGCATGGCTGCTTCATTTTGTTAGATTCTGTGAATTCCCAGAAATACTATTTTAAAATTTAAGAACAAGTATCATTCTGTTTTATGTCTCTTGCCTCTGTCCTTTCTCCTAGACCCTTGATTAGCACCAGTTACACATTACCATTACAAAAAAAATATTATTGTCTCCCCGCTTATCACTACTTAGGTGCTCATGGATAGGGTACCTTTCTGAACCTCAGTTTCCCTATCTTTAGAGTAGGGATAATATATTACCTACCTGAGAGTCAATCAAGTCAACAAGTATCTATTAAATACTCACTATGTGCCAGGCATTTTGCTAAGCACTTAGAGATACAAACAAAGGCAAAAACCTAGCCTCTGCCTTCAAGGATTTCATATTCTAACTGGGGAGACAACATGCAAACAACTAGAACATTCAAGATATATAGAGGGCAAATGCTTTATATATAATAATACTAACAACAGCTATCTTACATTTACAGAGTGATTTGATGTTTAATCTTAAAGACATAAAAATGTGATCATTGGGCTTTGCCATTCTTATCTCCGCCTCTTTACTCATGAAGTCTTAGAACCCAGATTAAAAAATGGAGTCTTTCCTAACTTCAAGACTAGAATCCTGTCTGCTACACTATACTGCAGTGACCCCCATTCTTAGTTTTCACTGGATTCTCTTAAATGTGAATTGGTGGTCACTAACTACCTTTCTCAACTGAATGAAAGCTGTTTTTCTTCCATTTCTAATCTGTATAATAGATAGGGGCTCTCATTCTAATCTCTCTATTTCTCTAGATAACATTCTAAATTCCCTTGAGTATAGACTCTCATGAGAAATTTCTAGCATTTCCTGGTTTCAGCTATTCAAAGATCCCAAAGGAATAAAGAACTGTACAGTACATTTCAATACTTCTTTTCCCTCTGGCTGAAAATAGGAAATTCAGGGGCATGCTAAAAATAGGGACTATTTAACTCCAAAAATTTTTTGAAAGGTTGGTATTTTCAAGACACCGCAATTTTGTTCATCTAAAATGAATAAAAACATCAAACTGGAGATACACAAATACAAAGCTTCAAATGACAATACACCCTGAAGATAGCAGCTGTAACTATAAATTGTCGTTAATCTTTACAGGTTCACAATATAGAAGCAATTTTATCAGTTTATCAGTCATATCTGTACATATAAATAACACACAGAAGCTCACACAATGTCAGAATTGGGAGAGACCAGTCATAGATTCAAAAAAATAATGGATTTAGAGCTAGAAGGTAGGTTAGAGGTCACTAAGCCCAATCCCCTTATTTTACAGCCAAGTAAATTGAGGGAAAGTGACTTGCCCAGGATCACATGGCTAGTAAGTTGTCTGAGGCAGAATCTGAACTCGAGTCCTATCAACTCTGAACCTAGCATTCTAATCTAGCTCCCAATTTGGTAAAGAAACTGCAGGCCAGAGGTGGGAAGGTCCTTGTCCAAAGTAACCTGGTATATTGGAAAGAGAACAGGATTTGAAAGTCAAGAAATATAAGGTCAAATCTTATCTTTGCCATTTATTAGCTCTGTGATCATAGACATAAATCTACCCTGATAACCCTCAGTTTCCTCATCTGCAAAATGAGGATAATAATAATTACACAACGTACTCCATAGGTTTGTGAGACAAATACTTTGTAAACTTTAAAGTACTACAGAAACAGAAGCTGTTGTTAGAATTCAGATCACTTGGGATCAATGATTTTTTCATATTTGAACATCTGGTCTGCTAATTCTTTTGGCTATCATAAGTATGGATGTTATTTAGGAATATTGTTTGTTCTAAGTCAATGCATTAACCAAACCAAAAATATCTGTAAGGTGATTTTTCACCACAATCAGCAATTATATGTGTTTTGTTCAGCAATTGTGAGAAATTCACCCACATCCACACCTTCCCTCCGCCCCCCATTCCTCAAAGCATTCAGTTCCTTAAACCACAAGTGTCTCTTCCAATCAGAAAAACACATGTTGGATACAGTGGCTCTACTGTCATTTTACCTTTACCTGGAGCCTGAAGAAAGCTATCATGCCCCACCCCACCCCCAAGTATGGGAAGTTGCTACTACTGATCTTCCCTCATACAAAAATAAAACAATTCCTCTCTTCCAGAACCTTACATTTAAAACACACATACATACAAGTAGATGTGAACTTTTTTTTAAAGGAAAGAAAAACAAGGTAATTCTTTTTAGGAAGATTGGGAGAGACAGCTAGGGAGGATCAGAAAAAGTCTCCTGTAGGAAGTGGTACTTAAGCTAAGCCCTGAAGGAGGTCTGTGATATTAAGAAGTGAAGGTGAAGAGAGTGTATTCCAGATACAGGAGATAGCCTCTACATACCTAAGCATAGAGAGGGGAGAGAGAATCTTACCTATGGGAAATAGCAAGCATGCCAGTGTGGATGGACCATAAAGCACTTGACGTTAGATAATATCTAATAAGTCTTAAAAAAAAAAAACCCACTCTGGAACCAGGTTTTATAGGGTTTCTTAAATGCCAACAAATGATCCCAGAGCTACTAGGGAGACCCTGGACTATCTCAAGAAGGACAGAAAGCAGGCAGACCATTCACCTCCTCGTTACCTCCCTGGAAGTGATGCCTGTCAATACAGCTTGAGCCTACATTAGCTGTGGAATGACTAATGTTGAGCTTGCTGAGTCTACTAAAAAAAATTCTAGGTATTTTTCACAAGAACTTAATATATTACCTATCAGATTTATGGACAGGAGAAGAATTTTTAAATAAATAAAAGATTGAGGACATTGTGATATGTAAAATGGATAATTCTAATTACATTAAATTAAGAAGACTTTGTACAAATAAAACCAATACATCCAAAACTAGAAGGAAAGCAGAAAATTGGGGTGAAAATTTTATAGACAGTTTCTCAGATAAAAGTCTCATATCTCAAATATAAAGAGAACTTTGCCAAGTTTATTAAAATATGAGTCATTCCTCAATTGATAGTCAAAGGATATGAACAGGAAATTTTTAGATAAATAAATCAAAGATAAGTGTGTATGTCATATAAAAAATGTTCTACATCATTATTGATTAGACAAATGTAAATTAAAACAACTTTGAGATAGCATCTCATACCTATAAGATTCACTAAAATGACAGAAGGGGAAAATGACAAATGTTGGAAGGGATGCAGAAAAATTGGGACACTAATATACTGCTGGTGGAATTGTAAATTGATCCAACCATTTTGGAGAGCAATCTGGAATTATGCCCAAAGAGTTATAAAACTACATAAAATTGATCCAGCAATACCACAGCCAGGTCTGTTTCCCAAGGTGATCAGGAAAAAAAAGGAAAAGAACCTCTATGTTCTAAAATATTTATAGTAGCTCTCTTTATGGTGGCAAATAATTGGAAATCGAGGGGATGCTCATCAATTTGGGAATGGCTGAATAAGTTGTGGTATATGATTGTGATGCAATACTACTAAGCTGTAAGAAATAATGAATTGGTTGATTTAAAGGAAAACATGGAAAGACTTGCATGAAATAATGAAACGCAAAATGAGCAGGACCCCCAAGAGAATATTGTATATGCTAAAAGCAATGTTGTCCAAAGAGTAAATGTGAACAACTAAGCTATTCTAAGTTATATCAATATTCAAATCAACTACAAAGCACCTATGAAGGAAGATGCTATCCATCACCATAGGAAGAACTGATAAATGGAATTATGAATTGTATTGTTTCACATATACATCTGTGTCATATGTTAGCCTTCTCTAGTGCAGGGTTGGAAGGAAGGGAGGAAACCACTTTGAACTCAAATGTAACAAAAAAATTTTTTAAAAAAAGGACTATTATCTAGCTTTGCCTCTGCTATCCTATACTCATTCGGTAAATCTCTGAAACCAAGTGTAGGACTGTAGTCTTCTCTATTAAATTTCACATTATGACATTCAAGTCTGTATTCTAGCCTGTCAAATCTTTTTTTAGATTCTTTCATTTAATATGTTACCTATCCTTGCCAATTTTATGTCATCTGTAAATTAAATAAGTACATGATCTATGTCCCTTTCCAAGTCAAAGAAAAGAAAGTAGAACAGGATAGTGCCAGGGACCCATTCCTGGGGTACTCCAGGAGACCTGTATCTAGGCTGAGATCAATATTAATTATTACTTTGGGGAGCTGTTCAATCAGTCATTTCCAATTCTGACTAGTTATACTATTATCAAATTAACAGCTCTCCATCTCATCCATGAGAAAAAGCCTGTCAGACACCTTGCCAAAAACGATTCCCTACAACATTCTCCATTTGATCTACTAGTAAGACTATAAAAGGGAAATCAAGTGAGTCTAATATGACCTATACTTAATAGACACATACTCTTGGTGATCACAAATTACTTCTTGAAGTGCTCACAAAGTATCCCTTTCATAAGGTGTTTTGCAATTTTGCCAGAAATTAAAGGGTATATTTTGAAGAGTAGAGCTTCAAAATTAAAAAAAACACATATTTAAGTGCTCAATTTTTCAGTTTGAGATAAATATATTTTTCCTAAAACTAATGTGCAAAAAAATAGCATGTACTTATAAAACAATTACTGTTACATGTATCTCAAAATAGTCTTCCAGCAGCCTTGATGGGAGGAAGAATCATGGCAATACCAGCTGCTACTAAATACAACAGCAAAGCATGCTCTTTTGAATGAATACAAAATAATATTTTTTATTAATTTGTTCAACAAATAGTTAAGTCCTTACATACGGTATTATATAAAGCTCTGAGATACAAAATTTAGTAGTAAACACAGTCCCTGTCCTCAAGAACCTTACCGTCTAATTTGAACAAAGTAACTTCTAGAGGCTTCTGCTTTTTCTTCTGTAAAATGAGAGGCATGGACTAACTTTAACTCTAAGCTAATGATGTTCTAAGAATGTAAGACAGGGACACAGATTAATAAAATATAATTTAGGACAAAAATAGATAAGAACAATATCATGAATTTATTTTTTTTAATGAGGAAAAAGAAAGATATGAGACCATTAAGGGAAAATCAATTTTAAGATATACCCATAGAGGGTAATTTAATAGAGTCCCCTTTGAAAGCAAAGTATACTTTTTCTTAAAATGTAAAACATTCTATCATTGTGGAGATGTGAAAAAAACAAAACAAAATGAACTTGAAAGAACCAAGAAAGCAGAAGGATCTTGTGAAAGACAACATAGTATCACAGAAAGAATGCTAGCAGCCGGGAGCCCCCAAATATCATTTAAGCTTTGGCCTTAGGAGTCCTAAGGAAAGGACCTGAGTTGAAGCTTGACCTAAGACTCTTTCCACATCTGTAAAAAAGAAGTACTATTACTTGCACGACTTACATCAATAAAGTTGTGGTCACTCTCCAAGACAAAAGCATAGGTGGTTCTTTACTGCTTCTAGGATAAAATACAAACTCCTCGGTTTGGATCTTATATCCCATCCAAGTATCTGCCATGACCTTTTTTTTGCCATCTGGTCTGCTGTTGCACTACAGAGCCCTGGGCCACGCCACCTAAAACCATGCTCTGGATGAATTAATCCACTCAACTTTGACCACTAACCTGGGGCTACATTGTCTTGACTGGTGAGTCAGCTAGCACAGGATACATGGACCCCTATAACTAACTGAAACCATACCACTTTCATATCTCATCCAACTGTCCAAGCTCCCTTCCCACCATCTTATACTCAAACCATGTACCCTTTCCCACCTTTTGCTCCAGAAATAGTAATCAAATCAATACTACCATTATTTCTGGAAAGGACATGTAATGTTATTTCTCTATGATTCCACTTATCACCCCCTTTGACTTCTCAAACTAAAGCACAGTTTCTTGGCCAATGATACCTTATATGCATAATGTTCTCCTAAAATGTAAAACTCCTTGAGAATGGGTACTGTTTGGTTCTTTTGATTTCAGTTAATTACTCAATCATAAGCTTTAGACTAACTATGGGAAAAAAATCCTTGCAACTATAGTGATATTGCACAGGAATTTATTTGGATTGGCTATGGAAACTTGGTCATACTCTTAAGAGTTGTCTATAAAATATCAAGCTAGTTAGATCCAAAGCAACTGAAGCATTTGGATTCCAAGGAGAGTACAGTTGAATTCCCTGAGAAGTCATATGGAAGGCAAGGAAGGGGTACAGCTTTGGTCTCTTCTTCCTCCCCGCCCCCTGCCCCGCCCTTTTGGCCCAAGGAAAACTTTTTAAGTTTCAAAGGGTCTGGAGAATTTTAGATTTCCCTTCTTCCCATCAGGATCCTAGCACTATCCCAAACTCCACCACATTCCCTTCCTTGAGACAGCAGTGGTTGGCAGCAATGTGTGCACTGGAAAACAAGGAGAATCTGTACATGGATTTCTATCACAGTTCTATAATGAACCCAACAAAGAAACTATGCCATGAATAAGGGAAAACTTCTTACACCCCCTATGAAGAGGAGAAAAGGACTTTTAGCATGCCAGGGCTGAGCTACCTCTTTGCCATATGTGTTCACTTATTTCTTCTTTTCTGTATATTAGCATTCTCAATCACTTGTCCTTATCTTCTGTTTCTTTGGGGAGATTTGTCACTGCAGATTTAAGTTTTTCTATTCTCCCAATTATTTTGCTGTGCAAGCTGCAAATTCTGCTCTCACAAGTCTCATTTCTCTTTTAAACTATTCAGGAACAGTATGTTGTAGTTCCATGTTTTACTCAAAAATCCACAGGGATTCTCTGCCTAATCAAGTGTTGAAAATTTTTCCTTTGTTTTAAAGTGTCTATTCATAGATGTCTGAACTCATTTACTAGATCTGGAGGCCATATTCCTTATGCTATTAATGTTTTCCCTGTTGGCTTATATGCTTATGCTCAAGATCTTCAGTTTTTTCCTCATCGGATCTTTGGCAATTTCAGTTTTTTTTTCCCTTATTTCCCCTCTAAAGCTAACTTTTTGTCTTACTCCCTTCTAATGGTGGGTTCCCTGGGGACTGGATCTCAGTGTTTCAGCCTCCTCTCATACTAAGCAATTCATGGTTCACCAGTCTTGGTCTCTGTCCCATGTGACTTTTGGGGAAGAAAAACTGGCCTCAACTGAATTCTGGGCTCTTTCCCTCATGCTTAGAGGAATGTCATACAGTTCCACATACATAGGGTCCTGTCCTATTCCCTCTGTTCCTCAGTTGTCTGGCTCAGCAGTAGAGAGTGCTGCCACACTGGTGCTATTGCACCCTGGACAGACATCTGCTGTTTGGAGTTTGAATCTCTGAGGCCTGGGGAAGAAAAGGGGGGTTTGTTAGAGTGTGGGGCTGAATTCTACTACAAAGCCAGACACTTGTCCTTTCCCTCTGTTTCTCCACTCTCCTGCATGAAACTCTTCAAGCACACTGGTTATTATGACCTCATCAAATTTTTGCAGTCTGGTATTTTGGATCCCAAGGCACTGAAAAGAAGAAGAGGTGGGTCAGGGTGTGAGGATGAATTCTTTTGCAAGCCTGTAGGTCAGGTGATTAGTACAGTCTTGTTATACTGAGCACAGTGAGAAATGGGCAAAGGGGTGCTGAATGATCACAAATTAGACATTATTTCACAAAGTTTTTACTTTCTTTTGGTAAAAGAAGGCTAGTGTCCTAGACTACAGAGTCAGCAGACATTGCCTTATCTTTGACATATAATTTTTGTTTTGGAGAGTTTTGAGATATTGTGATGATCAGAGAAAGTATCTAATCCTCTACTTGTTGGTCATGTGACATGGAAGGGATACTCTATGTATTTTCTAGGCTTCAGTACACTTTCCCATGGGAATTGTAGATGGGAGCATATGTCACAGATGTTTTTGCTTTTTTTTTTTCCTGGTGAGGGGGAGTGTATATTTTGTACCAATCTTGATACCACCTTAATATAAACATTCATTTCTAAAGTCTGACTGACTAAATGATTCTCAACTGATTAGCATGATAGGAAATACAGTAGTAGGGGCCAATGAATTATAGTTGATTGTTATTTGTCCTTCATCCTCAAAAAGAACCATATCATCAGGAAGGTAATGTCATAACTTGTAAGTGAACTGGATTTAAGTAAAGCAGGCCTGTGCAAAGTCACCAGTCTCACTCTCTCCTCCAGTCATCTGGGTCCAGTGGCAAGATAGAGATCAGGATGACTAGAGATGGCTCCAGATGCAGTGGGAGACCTTGGCCTTTTATTAAAATGTAATGAAAGAAAAACAGCTTTCATTCAGTTAAGAAAGGTAGTTAAATAACCATGGGAACTAAAGCTATTATGAGAAGAATGAAATTTGCATCTCTAAAATATTAATGACTAGCAGTTTGCTCTGGGTACACAATGACAGCACATCAATGTTCATTTTTTTCCCTCTTCCCTTTGAAGCAGTTTTAGACTGCTTGCCTTATTTGTGACATGAGTCCAAGACAACCTGTCTGAAATAATTTTGGACCACAGGTCCATAAGGATAAGATTTGCCTGCTGGCCTAGAAGACCTAAGTAACCAACCCTACCCTTATAGATGATGTCTCCCATCACCCAAGGCCTGGGATGTCATCCTTCTCACCTCAACTTCTTAAAATCCCTCACAGTTACTTCAAAGTTCAGCTTAAGTGCCAACTCCTACATGATGACTTTCCTGATCCCCTCAGCTACTAATGCTGTTTCCACTCCCAAATTACTTCACATGTACTTTTGTATGTTACATATAAATGTGAATATCCCCCAAAAGAATATAATCTCTTTGAGAGCAAGGACTATTGCTTTTTGTCCTCATATCACCTACCACAGTGACTAACTGATATATAGCAGGTGTTTAATAAATGTTTATTGTCTGATCACTGTCGGAAGATCATTTTGTAAACTGTAAAATGTTACTACAATGAGAGCTACTGTTTGTTATTCTTAGCCCAGACCTAGTCATCAATTATATGTATAATCTAGGGCACATCAGCTTTATATTGAAAAAGACCTTAGAGATGGTTTAGTCTAATATACTAATCCTACAGATAAGGAAATTGAATCCTAGAGAGATTAAGTGACTTGCTCAAGGTCACATTGTTAGAAACAGAGTCAGCACTTGAATTGGTTCCCTACTTCCAAATCCAGGGCTCTTCCCCACTTTACCACAATGCTGCTTCTCTTTGGGCTTTCTTTTTCCCACCTGCAAAGTGAGAGGGTCAAGCTAGATGATCTCTGTGATCACTTCTAAATCAAACATTTATGTGTGTGTAGTCTGTGTATATAAATATATAAACACTTCTAAATCAAACATAGAGATATATCTAGATATATAAATATCTATGGATATCTAGACAGATATATAGATATCCACAGATACATCTTTCTCTATCATTATATAAAAATAAAAACATTCTCCTGATCTCCATTAATCAAAACTCTTGCTTTGGGCTGTTAACACTGATTTTGCTACGAATAAAAGCTCATACTCTCAAGGACCAAAGCTGTCTCTGATGATCCAAGATACACATTACACAGAATGGCAGCCATGCCACCTATGGTCCATACTTTATAACTGTCCAAACTTTCAAGCTTATAGCAGTTTGAAGCATTAGTTCTCCCTGCAAGAAGAGTAAAGTGAGGGGGAAGGGATCACAGAATGGATTTACTCTACATTCAAATAATCCCAAGTCTGAAACATGAGGAATGTTTTAACTTAGCCAAGATCTTGTGCCAAATCTTGCTTTAGAAGGACATTAATTTCTCTTAAGTCAACTGCATCACATTGACAGAACACAAATTCCCAGGCATCACATTCAGTTTGTTACACATAAAGCTGAATAAACATTGTACTACTGAAAAAAGCAGTATCATTTCTGAAGTCTTTTAGAAAAATCAGGTGAAACAGGTTTGTTTCAGATGTCATAATATTATTTAACACAACAGAAAGGGAGCCCGGGTGTCTTTTTCCTTATTATTGTTAAGGAAAAGGAAGTTGGGGGTAATCATAGGATTAAAACTAAATCACTTTTCATGAAAAATAACATGTTTAAAAGGTAACATGAATCACAGCTCAGAGAATTTTATAGCTGGCTGGAACCTTAGAGAGATCATCAAACTGGGTTGCCTCAAACCCAACCTGGGCTCCTATATAACTTGGTGTCTTTTCTCACCCTATTCCCTGGGCCTGGCGTGCCTTATTTTCACCTTCTCACCTGCTGAATTCATACTCTTCCTTTAACACTCCACTTAACCACTATCTCCTCCAGGTGGTAATGACTTTTCTTCTTAGCCTTACTTTGTTATGTTCAGTACTGCTTATCAGGTAGTGCTTTGCATTAAAACCCTACTAGACTATAAACTGCATTCCTAATGGACCGGAGCATAAGAACTTGAGGAAAATAGCCATTTTCACTAATACTAAGCACTGGGCTCTACATATGGTAGGTGCTTGATAACTGCCTGTTGCTATCTGGTCTAACCCTTTTGTTTTACAGGTAAGGAAACCTGAGGCCTACAAAGGACATATGCCTTGCTCAGGATGACACCTGCAGTTAATGGCAGAGCCAGGCCGCATAGCCAGGTCTCCTGATTCCTTGCCCAGCATTCTTACCACTGTACTGGAGTGCCTTGGACTTTGGTTAAGTTTTAGAAAACTCTGTTGTTACACTGGATTTTATTTAGCATTTAGAAAACAAAGGTTTTTATCATATGCTCATCTCTCTACGTTTCTCATGGAAATCAGGAGACACGGGTTCTAGCCACAGCTCTGCCATGAATTCACTATGCAGTCTCAGAATCAAGGAGCTTTAAGTTCCCTTTCAATTCTAACAGCGTATGGATTCTAAATCAAACGAGAATTTTTTTTCCCCAGAATTCACAACTCAAAATAGAGTAACGGTAAATGCCATTCCAGTCTGGTCTTGTTTCAATTTGTTTTATTAATACCCAGGACTTCTTTAGAAGGTTTAAATTTCACCCCACTACTTCTAGGGATAAAATACTATTCTAGGGAACAATCAGCTTTGTTTTCCTCTTAGAGTATCAGAGAAAAGGAACAAAAACCACTTCTTCCAGGAAGTCCTTCAGGGTAAGGGCAGAGTCCCACAGCTGGGCTCCAAATCCTCTTGCAGGCCATTTCACATGACTTTACTTCCTTTCCACACTGTTCATTACAGTCAAACTGGGCCATTCTCCCACCCCCAGTGTTCTCACCCCACCCTTTTCTCTTTTTCTATGCCTCTGTTTGTGATATTCCTTATACCAGGAACTGATTCTCCAACATCTCCTTCTGTTAAAATCCTTCCTATTAAAACCCCAAGTTTAGGGACCACCTCTTTCTGGAAACCTAATTACCACAAACTCCTCTATCTGCAGCATCTTAGCCAAAAAAGAGATCTGGGTATGGATCTTTCATCTGCATCTATATTTTGTATTAGATTTCAGTCATTCATTCATTAAGTCCTTATTAAATGCCTGTAACATATCAGGCACTGTACCAGGTCCTGCTTATACAGAGACTAGAAGGATGCAGTTCCTACTGTCAATCATGCCAGACAACATGTAAAGAAATAGGTATATAAGATATATACAGGGTAAATTTTTGAGAGGAGGGCCCTAGCAGCTAGGTGAGGGAGACTCAGGAAAAGCTTCATGTGAAACAGGTTACTTGAGCAGATTTCTTAAGGAAACAAGGGATTTTAACAGCCAGAAGGCAGAGATGAGGTAGAAATGCATTCCAGGCTTAGGGGACAGCAATGATAAAGACATGGAGCCAGGAGATAGAATGTCATGTGAGAAGAAAAGCAAGGCCAGTTTGAATGGTCTGCAAAGTACAGGAAGGGGAGTAATATACAAGATTATAAAAGTAGGGTGGGCAAGGTTGGGAAGGGTTTTAAAGCTAAACAAAGGATCAAATATCTAATAGGAGAAAAAAAGAGAGCCACTGGAGTTTACTGAGTAGGAAAATGATATGGTCAAATATGCATTTTATAGCAAACCACTTTTGCAGTTGTGTAAAGGATGGTCTTGCAGGTAGACTTGAGGCAATAAGACCAATAATCTTGGTGAGGAGTAAAGGGGGACTAAATTATGGGGCATCTGTATAAGCAGAGAAAAAAGATCACATAGGAGATACACTGTTGAGGTAGAAACAAAATTTAGCAATGGATTAGGCATGTAGGGTAGGAAAGAATAAAGAGTGGAAATTAGCACTGGGGTTATAAACTTGGGATACTAGGAAAATAGTGATACCTTCTACAGAAATAGGTAAGCTTGGGACAGGGATGACATTGGAAAGAAAGGTAATAAGCTCTGTTTTAGACATACTGAGTGGAAGATGTCTCTGAAATACCCAGTTCAAAATCTCAAACAGGCAATTTCAGGGAAATGGGATTGAAGTTCAAGGTCAAAGAATGAGCATAGAGTCATCTTCATAGAGATAAGAATTAAATGCATGGGAGCTGATCAATTCATTGGCATTTAAGACCTACTATGTTTTACTATGCAAAGATTGTGCTATATATAGTAATAGATAGATACAAATATATATACAACATATAAATACAAAGAATATATTACTTAGTCTCAAGCAGCTAACATTTTAAGGCGGAAGTTACTAAGTATATATAAAAATATACAGTATAAATATAAAGTGACAAATATAAAGTAGTTATACATAAGGCCACTTGGGAGGAAAATTTGGCGAAGCAGAAGGGAATCAGGAAAGTCTTCATGCAAAAGACTGCCTGAATTCTGTCAGAAAGGAAGAGAGAGACACTATGAGGTAGAGGGAAGGAGTAAGTGTATTCCAGGCATGGGGGATGGCTAATTCAAAGGCACAGAGATGGAAAAGGGAGTGTTATATGTGAGGAATGGCGAGCTCTGTTTGGCTGAATTATAGAGTGCAGAAGAGGATGTAATATCCAATGAATGAAGCAGGAGAGAAAGGTTGGGGCCAAGTTGTGTAGGCCTTTAAAAGACAAACAGGAATTTATATTTTATCAAAAGGCATTAAGAAGCCACTGGAGTTGGTTGAGTAGGGAAGTCATATGATCAGATCTACACTTAAGAAAAATTACTTTGGAATCACAGGATGGACTACAGCAGGGGCAAACATAAGGTAGGGAGGTCAATTAGGAGGCTGTTGCAATAATCTAAACAAGATGTGATGAAAAACTATATGCGTAAAGAAGAGTCAAATGCAAGAAATACTGTGGAGATAGAAATAATAAGATTTAGCAAGTGATGGCTATGTGGAGTAAGGAAGACTGAAGAATCAAGGATAAGGCTGAGGTTATAAAGCTGGAAGACTTGAAGGCTAGTGAAGTGCCTTTAACAGAAACAGGGAAGTTTGGAAGATGAGGATTATCTGGGGAGGAAAAAAATTAATTCCAATTTGGACATTCTGAATTTGAGATGTCTCTAGGAAACTAATGGAAAGGCAATTGGTGATGTAGGGCTGAAACTCATGGGAAAGCCTAGGACTAGCTGGATTACACAGAGATTTATAAAGATATTAAGTCAGTCAAAAAGCATTTATTATGTGCCTACTGTGTTCCAGGCATTGCGAATATGAAGAAAGGCAAAAGATAATCTCTGGCCTCAAGAAGCTCAATCTAATAGGGGACTACGTACAAAAAGTTATATATAGGATAAAACAACTATATTACAAACATACTAACTAGGATAAACAGGAAATATTCAAGAGAGGGAAGGCACTAGAATTAGGATGGTTTAGAAAAGGTTTCCTAGATATTTAGATTTATATACTGGCTATAAATGGGGCAGTTAGATGGTACAGTGGATAGAATGCCAGGTTTGGAATCAGGAAGACTCATCTTCCTAAGTTCAAATCCAGTCTAAGACACTTAGTAGTCATGTGACCCTGGGCAAGTCACTTAACCATGATTGCCGCAGTTTCCTCATTTATAAATTGAGCTGGAGAAGGAAATGGAAAACCAACCAAGAAAACCCCAAATGGGGTCACAAAGAGTCAGATAAGACTGAAAAAACACTACTGATACTATAAATATAATGTACTATATACTAATATAGTTACATCATATAATATTATTGAACAATATTATATGCAGAGCAACTATATTGCTATACACACAGAGAAATACTGAGTCTATGAAACATTCCATTAAGAAGAATTTGGTGTCCTATTCCCAAATGTCCTAATCTTGGTTCCCTTTACTGATATTTTACTCATTTACAGAGTCAAGTACTAAAATACCATTTTATTGAGAGCAGATATCATACATGGAAGGGATCTGCCGAGATCATTTAAGTTCAGCCAAGGATCCTTGATTCCAAACTAACAACATCCCTGAAATAGCAATCTAGAATGTGTTCAAAATTATTCATGGGACAGAGAGCTTCATAGCTACACCAACACAGTTCAGTGCACTGTGGGTTATCCCTAATTATTAGCAAGTTCTTTCTTGTGTGGAGCTAAACTCTACTTCCTTATAACCTGAAATTATTTGTTGTAGTCTTGCCTTTGAGAGCCACATAGAAAAAAACAAGTTTGGTTCCTTTGGCCCCTTATCACATTTTAGACATTTGAAGATCATCACATATGTCTCCATTTGCAGTACTTTCTTCTCAATTCAGCGTTTGTATCCCTAGGCCCTTGCACTATGCCTGACATATATCAGTCCTTCAATAAATACTTGTATAGTTGGAAACAGAAAGGGCTGCCTTGGGATGCAGTGGGTCACTAGAAGTCTTCATGCAAAAGATCAGGAGTGTTAGAGAGAGGATTCTTTCTCAGGTATCAGACAGAAAGGGACCTCAGTGGTCATCTAATTGTGAAAAGCTATTATTCCCAAGGCTGAACATCCACCAATGCCTTTAATTACTTTTCTTTTCTTTTTTTTTTTTTAAAGCAATTGGAGTTAAGTAACTTGCTCAAGGTTACACAGCCAGTTATTTCTGGGTGTGGTGCTAAGTATCTGAGCCCGGATTCGACCCCAGGTCTCCCGACTCTGGGACCGCCGCTCTTACTCACTGAGCTACCTGGCCGCCCCTAAGCTATTGGGGTCAAGCAACTTGCTCAAGGTTACACAGCCAGGTGTTTCAGGGTGGGTGCTAAGTATCTGAGCCCAGATTCGATCCCAGGTCTCCCGACTCTAAGGCCGGCACTCTTACTCACTGAGCCACCTGGCCGCCCCCTTTAATTACTTTTCATGATTCTTGTTCTCCTCTTCTAAACAGGTTCTCATTTGGTATCCTTTCTAATGTATGAATAAGTAAATACAATACACCAAAACTGACCCATGAAGAAGTAAATAAAATACACCAAAACTGACCCAAGAAGCACAAAACAAAAGGAGACTATTCTCTCCCTTGAGACAGATGCTTCCATTAAGCAGCTTAAGATCAAGTTAAATTTTTAAGGACTTAACACAGTGCCTGGCATATAGTAGGCACTTAATAAATGATTATTGACTGACTCAATGTATGTACACGTCAAATCTTCTGACATGAATTTTCAGAGAATATCTAAATTCTTTGGTATTTCCAAAAATTCTCCCTAAATAATACTGTATGCAGGTAGGATATGACATATTATAAACAAGGCATCATGAAGGAAAAGTGCTGGGCACATAGTTAAGCGCTAAACAAATGCTTTATCTGTAAAGAATGATGCCATGGCAGTGAGGAATGACTAATAACCAGCTGTATCATTTCCAAGAACTCCAAGGAAGGTTCCCATAATGTTGGTGGATCCCAAAGGCAAACTTATGGCAAGATGCCTGCCATTTACAGACACCTGTATGGATGAAGGTCTGCATGACTGGAGGGTATGTCCACAAAGAGACCTCTGACTGGAGTAGAACCACATGGTTATTTTGAGAACTTAATGAAAATATATGTAAAATGCTTTAGAAACCTTAATGCCCTATGTAAAAGTTATCCATTCCTTCATTTTGCAGAAGAGGAAATTGAGGCCTAGAGAAATGTAAGTGACTGGTCCAAGGTCACACAGGTATTAAGTGGCAATCAGAATATGAATGCTGGTCCTCAAGTTCCAAATCCAACCTTTTTTCCCCAAAGCACCACACTTGACCTCAGTACACAAAATTGTATGAACACTGACTGCTCTGAAGCTGTTGGGATACAAGGCAGTTAAGTCTAGGAACAAAGGTGTGTGGCAGCCTGGGGTAGCAGACCACCTTGGGGATCAGAAACAATCATGTTATCTCTCTAATGTTCCAATGTAAAAAATGGATATGAAAGCTATAAACTACAAAATACCAAATGGAAGGGAGGTTTTTAGTGTTATAGCCTAAATTCACCAAAATGAAGCCATAGAGTACTAGACTTGCAGACCAGAAGGCAAGAGTTTAGTTTTCTGAACCGAGGCATGTAATTTAACTTCTCTCAAACTCAGTTTCTCTGCTGTAAAATGGAAATGATAACAGTGCTTATCTCCCAGGGTTGTGCAAAGGATGATTAATTGCAGCAATATATATATAAAGCACTTTGCAAACCTTAAAGCTAAATGTGAGCTAGTAGAGAATATATCTACTGAAACACTTCATCTTCAGAAATTGTTATCAGAGATAGACATAACAGCACTGCAAAGAGATGCTTTCTTGGCTGCCAAATTGGACTCCCCACCGATTACCAGGAGGACTGGGCTGTTTGAGTTCTGGGAGAACAATCTCTTCAAAGGCCCTCCTTACCCTCTAGGGTGGGATCTAGTAACACAAACTATATCTCAGGCCAATAAAATCTCTTTTTCTTCCCTGCCTTCCACAGCTTAGAGGAAATACAGGCAAAGACAGAGGAAGAAGTCAACATAAGAGAACCAAGATAGAGAAAGGGAAGTCTGTTTATGTTTATATGTTTTAAAAGTAAAGATACTTGTTAGTAAAAATTCTTGCAGAGCAATAATGGCTTGCCCTTAGAACCCCATTGCTAAGAGTACAACCATCACTACCAATGACCCAGGGCTAATGACAGCAGAATTTTTTCCAACTTCCCCCAGCTCCCCCACACTTAAGTTTAGCTAAAAGAAACTTTGTACCCAAAAATGTGTTAGCTGAGGTATTACCATAAATGGCAAGCTAAGATTCAAGATAAAATGCAACCATTTTATGAACCCAAAGGACAATATTTCTTTTTTGCTCTGTTGTGTAAGCCAACATTCCTGCAGATTTAAACAAACAAACCAAAGTATAGTGCCTGATGTTATAAGGGTATATTTGCATATGCCCCAATATGGGCTGTCCATAATACATTAAAAAGTTTAGAAATCTGACTTGTGTACTAGAAAAATGGTCAAAATATCACTATGGCATTAAAAAAGAAAAAGAACACTGTAGAAAATATCACTAACTCTAAAATCTTACTCCAAAGAATGACCTTTTGGTGAAGCATATTAAGAATATAGGGAATCAGGGGCTGCTAGGTGGCGCAGTGAATAGAGCACTGGCCCTAGAGTCAGGAGTACCTGAGTTCAAATCCAGCCTCAGACACTTAACACAAAAACTAGCCATGTGACCTTGGGCAAATCACATAACCCCAAATGCTCTCCAAAAAGAAAAAAAAAAGAATATAGGGAATCCAACTAGAGAATTAAAATCAGAAAATGGCTACAATGTACTCCTTGCCAATTCAATATTTAATTGCTTGTGAACTTACTGATAAGGGACACAAATCATGACCATGATTTGAAAACAAAAAATCCTCTCCTATTTACACACAGTACAGTATCCTGACTTGTAAGCTAACAGAATCATATAAACTAACAACATGAGGCCTCTCTAGCCTATCTTCCATGAAAACACATCAGTATGTAAGTCATTGCACTCTCAACCTTTCCTTTCTGAACCTCTTCCCCCAAGATCATCTTTTCATTTCTTTGTTGCACTAGGAATTTTTGTCACTAGAATTCAGATTGGCAAGGAAAACAGCTCTAGTTAGATTACATACTATTTTGCATTTTTTTTAAATATGAATGCATACTTCCATGAGTTAAGTAACTTGCCCAGTGTTACACAGCTAGTAAACATCTGAGGCTGGATCTGAATTCAGGTCCTCCTGACTCTAGGGCCAGTGATCTATCTACTGTGCCACCTAGCTGCCCCATGAAGCAGCATTTTTAAAGATCCCTATCCCAATAAAATTCACCAAGAAAACAATAGTCCCTAAAGGTAATAAAACAAGAGTCAACCTAAAATTTTTAATTCTAAAATAAAATGAGGGGAGTAAGGAATTTTATTGGTACAGTATGTCTAATTTATTCACAAAGTGATTTCCTTCAGGAGTAAAAATAGCAGACAAATCACTTCTCTACACTGGCATAACACCACAAGTGGTGTAATACCACAGGCTACTTGCCAGTGGGCCCACGTCTGCTCCCTCTGTGCTTGTCAGGAGGCAGGGAGCCGCCCTCAGTCTACAGTCTTTTCCTGCTCTTTCAACAGCCACAGTAACTTTTTGTATCCTTCTTTCACTGGCCACATTCTGCCAAAGCTTCGGGGAGTGAATTCCTAGACAGGACTTGCACATAGCCATTTCTATTTGAGCACCCCAAATGATTTTACTGACGCCCCAGTGGTTAACTACCTGCTGAGTCAGTAGCTAATGTTGATTTTTATCCCGACAGCTGTTCACTCTACTCAATGGCTGTTATAAGCCTGCTCTCTTCTTTATTAAAATAAAGATACATTTATTTTCTTTGAACGAAAAGAATTAGTAACATGTGAGATACCCCTGGATGTTTCGTAAAAATAGGCTTCATAATCAACTCAGGATTGTAGGATTTTTAGCTTAGAAATCAGAGTATCCAATTTATTCATTTTATAACACAGGAAATCAAGGTTCAGAAACATTAATTGATTTAAAATTAGTGTTGAAAAAGAACTTCAGAGATTATCTAATCCAACCTCCTCATTTTATTGATGATAAAATCTGGGCCCAAGAAGATTATGTAACTGACTCACAACACAGGTAGTGAGCAGCAAAGCTGAACTCAAATCCAGGACCTAATGATAAAAAACAAAAACAAAAAAACTTTCTTTTTGCAAATCAGTCATATTGATAAACTTGCCGCACTTCTCTTTCATAACTCATATAACTTGTGAATGATACTGGCTGTGAAACAGTCAGCTAAAGAAGTTTCTGAATAAATAAATAACAATGAAGTAACATAGAGGAACACTCAAAAACTCAGCACTTCACATTCTCATCCAATATAAATAATTCCCTGCCAGGTTGTCTTCTTTTACTTCAGTATTCTTTGAAAGGAGCATAATGTTATCATTCTTAGAAATTTTTTCCTGAATGAGTTGGAGCCACTATTTTTGACACTGCCATCATAAAGCCAATCCCCTGGCTTGGCATTTCTACATTTGACCGGCCATTTCTTGTCATCCAGCTGCTTTCTCTCACTCTCCCAATTAAGTCCTCACACTCCCTGGTCAACTGGTTGGCACATACACTATGTAACAAGACCTCCATAAAAAAAAGAGTTTTTAACTCTGCACAAATTGTATGTGGGAGTTTTGGATGGTTTTCTACAGGGTTCCCAAAGACAGAATACACTCAGAAGAGAAAGCACAGACAATGAAGACATCATTTAATCCTGGCACGCAACAACCAATACTCTATTCAATTCAATTAATATTTATAAAATATTAGCTATGAGTATGGCATGTGCTCAGCTCCAGGAATACAAAGATGAAGCACTAGTCTGTACCCTCAAGAAACCTACAATCCAGTGGGGGAGACATGAGATACTCTATCACAGTCATATGTTACAACTTGCTCAGCCATTCCCCAACTGATGGACATTCCCTCAATTTCCTTGAATGTTCACAAAAAAAACCACGTGAAGCCCTCCTCATTCTGTGAAGCGGGGTGAAAGTGGGGAACATCTAGGATAGTGTAGGGTAAGACACTTCCATAATCAGAGCTCTACATTGTATTTATATTTAATTGTTAAGTTCATAGAGAGGCAGCATGGCATGGTGTAGTAGGCAGAGCTAGGAAGACCTGGGTCCAAGCTTTGTTTATTACACATACTGGCTTTGTGACCCTGGGCAAGTACAATAATAATAAATAATAACGAAAACAATAAACATTTATATAGCACTTACCATGTGATCCTCACAACAACCATGGGAGATATCCCCATTTTAAGAGAAAGAAAACTGAAACAAACCGAGTTTAAGTGACTTGCCCGGGGTTACGCAGTTAGCAGGCATCTGATGCTAGATTTGAACTCGGGTTTTCCTGACTCCAAGCCCCAGCACTCTATCTCAGTAATCAAAACAACTCTCTAAATCTCTAAATTGCAGAGAAAACTCTAATACTGGCAGAATAAGCTTCTTTATCTGGGAATTTCCTCTACCAGTGAAGTTACAAAGTCAATTTTAATTCCTGTTAAATTCACTTTAGTTGACTGAAGAAGTCATATGCAGATGCTGAGGTGAAATAAGTAGATAGATTCAAAAATTATTGGAGGGGGTTGGCAAATTAGGTGCTTAAAACTGAAGAGCCAACTTCTTTGAAACACTGGATGCCTTTTCCAAATGTTGAAATGTTGTGTGGAAGGAGAACTCAGCTTGTGTGAGAATTACATGTTAAAAGACCGAAGAAACTAAGTTTTATTACCAACAGTAAAAGCTGTTTAAAACAAAATTGTTTTTAAAACGAAGGTGCTATTGATATTTGCCCAGCAGAATGAGAGGAGGGTGTGAAATGCTGGAGTAACATAGAGTAGGACTTGCTCAACATCACAAGGCTAGTCAGGTGAAATGATGTAATCCATATGTGACACAGAATAGGGGGCAATGTAAGGGAGTAATAAATATGATATTCCTCATGTAGACTTCATGTATTCCAGTCACATTGACTAAAGTTGCTCAAGGATGAAATGGTATCCTTGAGTTAATATGCAGAATGAGAGGGAGGAGGCCAGCCTGTTGGATAGCTCCTCTAAGGAGGGTGTAGAGAAAGACAGAGAAGAACCATGTGTAATGTGAGAAGACCAGGAGAAAGGACTATCAATAAGGGCCCCCAAGTAGTTAAAGTACTCGACCTCATCCAGGGGATGGATTCCTCCCAATTCTAACAAAAATAGAAAGACCCTCTGGCTACACAGCAAGGAAAGAAAACAGGAGCAGGAGGAGTAGATTCCTGTTTTCTCTCAATGATAAAAGAGTAAGTTTGACTATCTAAGAAAATATGTAATAAAGACATCAATAAAAATAACAGCTGAAAATGTAAAAGTATCAGTACACAGAAAATAAGGAGACACATTCCCAATGTCCTTTTGCACAGTTCTGTAGTCTTAAAAATAGTAGAAGCAGTAGAAATATTATTCAAATGTTGAGGTGTCCCCATGAAGGAAGGCAGTGTGGTCTAGTGGAAAGAACAAATGATCAGGTAGAAGTAGGACCTCCCCACTGCTCCCGCTTCCTTCCCCAATCCATGTAAAAGGGGACTCTAAACAAACTTTGGAGCTGAAGAATCCACAAAATGACACAGAGAAGCTAACCTCCCACTGAGGACAGCCCAGAAGGCCGGCAGGAATTGGCCAGCACAGCACTCTGGGAGCTGAGATCAGCCCCACGCCGAACAGCAGCTGTGGCTGTTTCCAGAATTATCAACACACAGATGCAAAGGACAAAGTGAGAGGTCAGTGCAGTCTGGACTTGGGGACCGAGAAAGTGGGAGTGCATGGCACAGCCAGCCAGCGCCACATGGCAGCTTCAGCTCCTGGACTGTAGAGTGTAGGGGGACCAAGCACCAGTCTGAGGGGTAATCGCTCTTGCTTTAACCTTCTTGGATCTGGACTGCCGTCTAGGGTAGAGGTCCTGGGGTGTGTGTCCAGCTTGCCAGAGCATGTGGAGACCTCAGAGACGGCACCCATCTAATACCTCCGGCAGCTGAGAAAACCCCAGTGTTTGGGATGAAAGCTTCCCTGTCTGGTGGCAGAGCCCTACTGTGGCAAAAAGCCCAGGGGTTAAGTGACTGAGGGGGCGACATGACTGGGCAAAGGAAACAAAGCAGACAGAAGATTCCAACATTAGACTCCTATTTTGGGGAAAAAAAGGAGCAAAGCATGGAACAGGAGGAAGACAGTGAAGTCAGACCTCCAGCACCAAAAGTTTCAAAGGAAAATACAAGCTGGTTACAGGCCATAGAGGATCTGAAGAAGCAGATAAGAGAAGTGGAGGAAAAACTGGGAAGAGAAATGAGAACAATGCAAGAAAATTACGAAATGAGAGTCAACAGCCTGACTGAAGAAAATCACAGCTTAAAAAATAGACTAACTCAAATGGCAAAAGAGGCTCAAAAAGGCAAGGAGGAGAAGAATGCCTTAAAAAGCCAAATTTGCCAGATGTAAAAAGAAGCTCAAAAGCTCAATGAGGAGAATCATTGCTTCAGAATTAGACTGGAGCAAATGGAAGCTAATGACTTTATGAGAAATCAAGATGCTGTTAAACAGATCCAAACAAATGAAAGAATAGAAGGCAATGTGAAATATCTCATGGGAAAAACCACTGACCTGGAAAATAGATCCAGGAGAAATAATTTTAAAATTATTGGACTACCTCAAAGCCATGATCAAAGTAAGAACCTAGAAATCATCCTCCAGGAAGTTCTCAAAGAAAACTGCCTTGATATTTTAGAACCAGAGGGCAAAATAGAGGCTGAAAGAATCCACCAATCACCTCCTGAAAAAGATCCCAAAAAGAAAACTCCTAGGAATATTATAGCCAGGTTCCAGAATTCCCAGATTAAGGAGAGAATATTACAAGCAGCCAGGAAAAAACAATTTGAATATTGTGGAAACACAATCAGGATAACCCAGGATCTGGCAGCTTCTACACTGAGGGATCGAAGGGCTTGGAATATGATATTCTGGAGGTCAAAGGAGCTGGGATTAAAACCAAAAGTCACCTACCCAGCAAAAGTGAGTCTCATGTTTCACGGGAAAATATGGTCATTCAGTGGAATAGAGGACTTTCAAGCATTCTTGCTGAAAAAACCAGAGTTGAATAGAAAATTTGACATTCAGATACAAGAAGCAAGAGAAGCATGAGAAGATAAACAGGGAAAAGAAATCATAAGGAACTTATCAAAGTTGAACTATTAACATTCCTACATGATAAAACAATAATTGTAACTTATGAAACTTTTCTCAGTAGTTGAAGGGAATAGAAATATATACATACATATATATATGTCTATATATGAGGGTATATGGGCATATGAATACATATGTGAATATGTGTATACATGTTTACAGGTATACATAGATAGAGGGCACAGGACCAATTTAACAGGAAGGGATGATACTTAAAAGGTGAAATTAAGAGGTGAGAGAGGAATATAATGAGAGGAGATGGGGAGAGACAGAATGGGGTAAACTATCTCATATAGAAGAGGCAAGGGAAAATGGTTACAATAGAGGGGAAGAATAGGAAGGCAAAAGGGAATGGGTCAACCTTATTCCCATTGAATCTGGCTTGAGGATGGAATGAAATACACACTAAATAGGGTATCTCACCCTCCAGGAGAATAGGGGGAGGATGATAGGAGAGGGGGGATGATGGAAGGGAGGGCAGGCTGGGGGGGAGGGAAGTTGGAAGCACCCACTTTTGAAAAGGGACGGAATCAAAGTGGAGAATAGAACAAGTGGGAGGTGGGATAGGAGGGAGGGAAATATAGTCAGTCTTATACAATATATCTACTATGTTATTGTTTTGCATTAGCCACACATGTACAACCTATACTGAACTGCTTACCTTCCCAGTAAGGGTGGGTGACAAGGGAGGAAGGGAATGAATCTGGAATTCAAAGTTTTAAAATCAAATATTCAAATATATATATATATGCATATATATACTATTATTAATACTATTTTACATGTAATTGGGAAATAAGATTTACAGGCACTGGGGCATAGAGATCCACTGGAAAAGTCGAAAGGGCTATGGGAGAAAATATGGGAGAGAGTAGATTGGAGGAGGGGATATCCTGTGGGACTACTATTTTGGGGCAGTGGGTCGGGGAAAAACGGGGAGAAAATTTGTGACTCAAAATTTAGCGGAAATGAATGATGTAAATCAGAAGTTAATAAACTATTTAAAAAAAAAAACAAAAGAACAAATGATCAGCTTAGGCGATCCGCTCTCACCCCTGCCTGGGATGAGACACTTTAGTTCTCTGGGCTTCAGTTCCTACATCTATATCTTAGGGGGTCAGACTAAACTGAAAGCTGAGCTCTACAGGAATTTGGTGTCCTATGGAATGTTAAGAAGAACTCTGTAAGAAAATTTCAGCTGCTTCTGTTGAAAGACTAGGAAAGATTATTGGATTTAGAAATAGAAAGGATCTTCGAGATCATCTAGTCCAAGAGATGATACTAGTATACATGGAACAATGTGAGCCTGATACTGGAGCTGATAAGCATGAGCACTGATTGTCAATCTGTCTTTATTTTCTTTCCTTGGATTAATGGGGTATTTTGGCCAGGCTTCTTTACAACCTTTTCATTTTTGATTAAGCACTTTAATTCCTCTCTCCCAGTATTCTTATTTAGAATAGGGGTTCTTACTATAGCATTTACATCATAGTATTTTCTCGTAGAAAATGTGAACACAGACTCTAATTACCTAATTTATTGCCCTATGTGACCCTTGAAAATATTAGGGCTCTGAAGGGATATTTGTTTCTACTCTTCCTATTAGAATATAAACACATTATGACTGAACTTTTCCAATGGCTCAAACAGATTTACCTTTTCAAGTTTCTCTTGATTCCTCTCTCTGCATTTCAAAGTTTCCACTGAACTTTGGTCTTTCTTTGGAAATATCTGAAAGTTCAATATTCCACTAACCTCACATTTTTCCCCAGGAAGACTATACTCAGGTTTGCAGAATAAGTTATTCTTGGTAATAAACTGTATCATTTTCCTTTTGTAATACCATATCTCAAATTTTCTTCTACAAGAGTAGCTGCCAAGTTTGGTGTGATCTTAGATGAAATTCTTGGGCATCTGAACCCTTCTTTCTGACTGCTTGTAATATTTTGTTTTTTCACTGAGAATCTCTAGATTTTGGCTATTATATTCCTGAGAGTCTTCATTTTAATCAAGTCAACAAGCATTTATTATGTGCTAGGTACTGGTTCTAAATGTTGGATTTACAAAGAATTCAAGAGGTGACCGGTACATTCTTTCTATTTTCACTTGGCCCTATGGTTCTGGACAGTTTTCATTTATGATTTCTTGAAGTACATTTATGCAGGCTTTTTTTCTGGTCATAGTTTTCAGGGAGTCTGATGATTTTTAATCTCTTCTTGACCAATTTTTGGGGTTGGTTCCTTTTGATAGTAGATACGTGAAAGTCTCTTCTAAATTTTTTCCATCTTTTGATTCTCATGTAATTTTTTTCTTATTTTGTAGAACCACTGATTTCTATTTGGTTTGTTTTAATTTTCACAGTCCATTATTTGGGTAAGAGTTTCCATCTTCTTTTATAAGTTATTTATTCTCCTTACAATTCTCTCCTCCAGAACTTCACTTATAATTTCTTTTTTTCACTGTTTTTTTTTTTCCCAATTCTTTCAGTTACTCTTGTAGTGCTTGTGACCAGGTTAATTTTTTTCTCCCTAAAATTGGGTTCTCTTCATCTTAGTTTGTCTCTTGGATATTTCTAGACCCATGGTATTTCTTCATATTTAGTATCTTGTTTTTTTCATAACTCTAGACTTAATTTATAATTTGATACTTTGTCTCAGGGCCACCTGCACTCTTGGATGGGCTGGTAGAGCCTTGTCTGATACTGACCTCATTGTCATAGGCTCATAGTAGGATCACAGACTTAGAGATATTGTCATTGCTTGTCCTTTGTTCTTGTAGAGAACCATGACATCTAGACTTAGAGATGGAAGGGACCTTAAAGGTCACTGAGTCCAAACTTCTCATTTTCTACAGATGAGAAACCAGAGTAGAGTGGTGTGGTGACTTGCCCAGGGTCACACATCTAGTTAAAGTCTGGGCTGGTATTTGAGCCTAGATATTCCTGACCCCACCACTGCCACCTCTATCTAATACACTATGTTGCTGGCTTCTGCTTCCCCCAGTATTTCTGTATTCAGAGAAGCAGCAGGCTTCAGGCCCTTTTGGTCTCTCAAGGTTTTGAGTGCTGCAACCTTTTGTCAACAGAAGGGCAATCCCAGTTGGAAGGCTGACAGTTTCCAGCCCTGTGTCCTTCAGTTACTGCTGTCAGCAGGCTATGGCTTTCCAACCACCCTGCAGTTTCTCATCTGAGAAATACAGTTTTCCTGCCCCTGGGTCCAGAGTCCTTGCTATAGGCTTCATATTCTCCCAGAGCATCTCTGGTCCATCTGACACATAGCTGAATTACATATCTGTGTTCTTTCTGCCTTATCTAGTATCTTTGGTTATCTTTTTGTACAGCCCTGGGCTAGACAGGACTTAGTTTACTTTGTTTTGGGATTCTTGATCATTATTCCATCTAGTCCTCTTTTTATCTGTTGGCTGCCCTTCTGTAATTGTTCATGCCACCATCTAGGTCCACCATGGCTTTGCCTGAAGCTTTACCATGTTAGCCGCACTCTCACATTCGTTGCTCTTCTGGCAGAGCTTATGAAGGGTTGCCTCTGTGCCATGATGATGATTTTGAGTGAGTTCAGACATTTTATATGCCTTCATTTCAATGAACAACTATTATTATCCTCAGGTATAACACAGTATATAACACATATGTATTTACGCTTTCTACCTTCACCTTTACTATGAGGTTACTATCACTTCTGTATCATTGTACTTGCCTTTGACAGCCCCAATTCTCATATTTCATTTCTTCTTAGTTTAGGACTTCAATAGGCCATGGGTTATAAACTCAGATAACCAAAGCTGTTAAAACTGTGTGCTAAGTAAAAATATAAGGCTCTGACTGAGGATTTAAGGATCTCTCCCAAGGACTAAGGGAACGTAAGTAGTGGTAAGACATTGTGACTCTTTTGGAGGTCCTCCTTCCTCACTTCACTTTCATGTTAAGGGCTATGTTTAGACCAGGGGTGGGGGAACCTGTGGCCTTGAGGCCACATGTGGCCCTCTAGGTCCTCAAGTGGTGGCCCTTTGACCAAATCCAAACTTCACAGAACAAACCACCTTAGTAAATGGATTTGTTCTGTGAAGTTTGGATACAGTCAAAAGGCTGCACTTGAGAACCTAGGGGGCCACATGTGTCATCAAGGTCGCAAGTTCCCCATCCCTGTAATGCAGAAAGTTAGATGTTAGGAATTCTGATCTCTTGTTACTTTTTTCAAGAATTAAAAAAATATCTGCATAGTCTTCAGTCCATAGTCTACTGATCCCCTCTGAGGTCCTTTCCATTTCCAGATCTAGGAATAAAATGTCTGAGAACCTAAATAGTTCTATCTTGATCTGAACCTGCATCTTAATCCAAAGACTTAAGTCAAAATAGCATTAACTTTTTCTTCTTTTAGATAAGAGATGGGTTATCCCTTCTGTTGAGACACTTTCTCCTTAGATGTCCTGCTTTTAATGTGATGATCACTAGTCCTCCCTATCCTGTATGTTAATTCTTCTTAGTTTGGGGGTCCATCTAAAAAGGGAGAATAATGATAGCCAAAGATAAAGGAAGGAGTCACTCTCAGATATGTTGGGGTACCAGCTGTTTACTTAGATACTACAAAGCAGTATGCTGCAGTAGAAAGGGTTGTATTTGGAGGCAGAGGATCTGGGTTCAAATCCCAACTCTTTCACTTATTACCAATGCGACCTTTGAAATCATTTAACCTTTCTGAGCCTCACTACCTCAATTGGCACATCTGTAAAATAAGGGGACTGAACTAGTTGCTCTCTAAGGTCCCTTCAGGATCTAAAATCTATGAGTCTATGATAATTAGGTCTAGTCCTGGGGTTTCAATGTGAATGCTATCCAACTCTCTTCCCTACTTTTGTATATATAATCATTTCTTTATTTCTTGTATCTCATAAAATTTATATTGTCAGAAGTTTCTGATATTTAAACAGAATCCTTAACACTACAAATTTATTCCTATTTTCCTAACCTGCCCCTACCAAAAAGCAATCAGTTGCTCTTCTTGTTCCATATGGTATGCTACCTTAGACTTGATGTCTATTGGGTCCCAACCTTGTTTTTGCTTTCCATGTTAAAACCCCTAATTCCTTTGATGAGTGTTTGTTTGAGACAGCATCAAAAAGCTAAAGTTTAAAGTCATGATGATAGTCTATAAATATAAACATACATATACACATACCCCTTCTATTTTCCATAAAATGTTGCCAAACAGGGGCATCGTCACAAAAAGCTGGGAAATCAAATGAGTCTCAAGTCACTAAATGGGTTATTTATGATTGGGTTTTGTTAAATAATCAATGTGTCTAAACAAGCCTAAGCTTGGGATTTTAGAATTTAACACTTCTTTGCAGAAAAGTAATTCCCTCAAATCTGAACCTTCCAAACTCCAACAAGCTATTCCTTTGCTAGAATGTATACTTATTCACTCCTGTACATCTATAACATAATTTTATCAGTAGGATGCTGGCACAGATGGCACTTAACTATTTAGGCCCAACCAAGGCTATAATTTTAAAGAAAGAAAATACTTGCAGTTCTATCAGAAACATCCCACTTACCTCCTAAGATGTAGTTATAAGTTTTACTAACAGAGCTAGAAACCCAATAAACATTACAGAATATAATTTTTTTAAATCAATTCCTCTTATGCAGGAAGGTCAACATAAGAATGGAGCTTCTGGAAGCCAAGTATTCTAGCATTCATAGAAATTACTGGCAACAACAGGAAGAGCTATTAGTCACAGAATTATAATCATAGAATATAACAATAAACGATGGCTTTTTCTAGAGTGAAGGGAGCTAACTTTCTGGTAAGGAACTATTCAATGTCTCATGAGAATCCTCATAAACAAGGTAGAAAAGGGGACAGATGGGACTTCCAAGGGATGGAAAGCAGCCCTCAAAGCATGGGAGAAAGGTATAGAGGGCAGCCTCTGGCAACTCTGATTTCCTCAGCCAGCCATTTTTAAATGCCTTAAATGAGCCTGCTGAGGAATCTTTCCCTAGAGCTTACCTGTGCATATTCTCTCTCAATTGCAGCCTTCTTCTGACTGAATGTCCTAAAAAAAGAACAAACATTTATTTAAAAAATGCACAATAAGTAAATAAGTTCAGAGAAAAAAACAACTTTCAAACATTCCCTATAATTCACCAAGGAGGAAAGGGAAAATTACAGAAAAGAATTTCATAATCTTATGATAAATAAGTTTCCCAATAATCAACATATATCAACTCTAAAACTCTTTCCTCCCCTCTAATGACTTGCCAGACCGACTTAACTCAAAGGGTAAAATAATTAAGTACTATGATTCCAGCCCAAAATAGATATTCATATGTCAAAGTGAATATTTTGGGCTGGCAGATGAGTCTTTTTGTTCTCCAAAGAGGAAAAGAATAGTTGGAGGGGTAGAAAACCTGCAGCCTTGAGGCCACATATGGCCCTCTAGGTCCTCAAGTGCAGCCCTTTGACTGAATCCAAACTTCACAGAACAAATCTTTTTACTAAGGAGGCCATTAGGTTCCCCACCCCTGGTTGTAGACAAATGAAGGAATAACCAAAATCTTTTCTTTTTCACTTTCATTTGGTTTTTACCAATATTGACACATCTTTATTCTGCCACCGGAAAACAGCACTTAGAACTCACTGAAATCTTACAGGCCTATTACATGTAAACATATTATAAACTAGAGATCTATGGACCTCTAAGGAGTTTATGGATAGATTTCAGGGAGTCCAGAAACTTAGACAGGAAAAAAATGAGTGTCATTTTCATCAAGCTCTCACTGGGAATATGCTCCAATTATGTAAAACCATTACTCTGAGAAGGGGTCCACAGGTTTTACAAGACTGACTGCCAAAGGAGTCCATGGCACAAAAAATGTTTAGAATTCCTGCTAGAGTGGAACATCTGTTTCCAATACTTTACTTGAAATAATAAGAAGGAGAAAAACTACAGAGAAAATTTTCAAGACTCATGACTACTTAGGGGTATTTAAGGTGACTTATCTACAGTTAAGTTTCTTATGCAGCAAATTTCTTCATTATAACTCAAGTTGAGCAAAAAGATTTTCTAATCTGAACAAGATCATGAAAACAAACTGTTATAACCATTTTTGAACAGCAGTCCTACGTTATCATATTTCAAAAGGATTCATGATTTCATCCATATGTCCTCCCTCTACCAACACAAATTGCAACCTTTCCATATTTTTGTAGATGATCTGTAGTTAGTATTATCAAAAATTAATAATAATTAAATCATGACCTAGTACCCAACCCTCTCTATTATGCAGGTAACTAGTCTGATTCACAGACAACACTATCCACTTCCAACACTAACCAAGTTACATGTGGTGGCCTATGCTCTAGCCATAGTCCTAATCTGCCCCAATCCACCCACCACAACCCTGTATTCTACCCTATATTCCTCAGCTTTGAACAGCAAAATTTTACCTTATCTTTCCTGGAACTTCCTGGCTACACATTGCTGTGTGCAGATTACCGTCCCCCTCGCCCCCCCAAAGACCACTTTTTAACTCCTCTTCCTGTGTTGTCTTCACCCATTACACTGTGAGTTCCTGGAGAACAAGGAGTGTCTTACTTGCTTATATTTGTATTCTAGTGTTTAGCACTGTGCCTGGTACACAGTAAATATATAATCAATGATCTATCTGTCTATCTACCCATCCAGCCTGGTTACTTGGTGACCTCACTAGCTCCCATGGGTATGAATATTATTTCTTTGCTCATTACCAGATATTTATATTCAGACCTAGTCTCTTGCCTGAGCTCTCTCCAGTCCCACATCACCAAATGCCTCTTGGACAGCTCAAAATGGATGTCATATAAGCATCTCAACCTCAACATGTATAAAACAGAACTCATTATCTTTTCACCCAAACTTCCTCTTCCCACCTTTCCCATTACTGTCAGGGGTGTTACCCCTTCCCCCCACAACCCAGTCAAGCAGGTTTGCAATCTCAGTTTCATTCTCAACTGATTGCTCACTCAACTCACTCCATCTAATCAATGTCTTACAAAGTCGTGTTTCTGCTATCATGACTTCTCTCTCCTCAATCACATCCTGGTCTGGGCCCATATTACCTCACAACCACATTATCACAAAAGCCTTCTGGTTGGTCTCCCTGACTCAAGTCTTTTCCCACTCCAATCCATTCTTCACTCTGCTACCAAAGTGTTTTCCTAAAGTACAGGTCTGACCATGTCAACACCCCCTCATTCATAATAAACTCCAGGAGATACTTATTACTCCAGGATCAGATATAAAATCCTGCTGGGCATTTAAAACCCTTTATAACCTGGTCCATTTCTATCTTTCCCATCTTCTTACATGTTATCCCTTCTACCTCCTATACAATTCAGCTACACTGGTCTAATTACTGTTTCTCACAAAGGATACTCCATTTCCCAACTCCATGCATTTTTACAGGATGTTCCTCCTGCCTGAATGTTCTTCCTCCTCACTTCAGTCTCCTAGCTTCCTTGGCCTCCTTTAACACTCAGTTCAAATGTCATCTTCTGAAAGAGGCCTTTCCTAGTTGATCTATCCCACATCCCATTCCCCTCCCCACTGGTAGTGATTTCCCTCTGAGATAACCTTCCATTTATACTTTACCATACACATCTTATTTATATATACATAGTTATTTACATGGTGTCTCCCTCATTAGAATGGGAGCTCCTTAAGGGCAGGGACTAGGTTTTTCCATTTCTTTGCATTCCCAGACTGTAGCATAATGCCTGACACAGAGTAAACACTTAATACATACTTAATACATACTAATTAACTGCTAGTCAGTCTGTCTGTCCGTCCTGGTAGCCTCTGCATCTTACTAGAACCTGCTAAAGTTTCTATTCATCCAACAAAGTCTTTAGGAACCTTAGGTCCCTTCCAAGACACAGTGAGACATCAGAATAAGATTTATTGTAATTCAAAGAAATTGCATTATTGCTTTTCCCAGTCTGTATGATTCCTCCCTCAGCAAACTGGAGTCAGGATGAAAAACACTGCACAGGTTTTCAACCGATACTGCTTCACCAACTTCAAAACAAACACTTGGGGAAAAGACAATCACTGTGTACTAGGATCCAAAACTAACAAATTAACTGATACTTTCAACTGTTTAAAAAACTACCTAGTAGCACAGAGGCCCACAGACTGACAACTGTAAGGAATCACAGAGATCTTCTAGTCCAACTCCTTCATTTTACAGAGGTCTGGGTGCACTTTCCAAAAGTCAACTTGTTGGAAACCACATTTTTATGGTCACACAATTGGATGAAAGGTGTAAAGCATCTAAGCTTCCATTAAGCTTGTTGGGTGACTTTTTTTTAAGCAATTGATTCAATAGAGCAAAATATCAGCTTAAAGACTCTTCCAACAAGGTGCCTTTCATAGATATATCAAGATCCCTTCAAAAATGTAAGGACACAGATACCTTTGTTTCAATTATTAATATCAGTGAGGAATAAAACAGGCTTGTCGAGGCTGTCTGCTACTGTCATGAAGGGTTATGCAGCACAAAGAACAAATTCCTACAGATGGTGAGATGCTCCAGATATTCCTGTTTGTAGATAATACTGTTCTGTTGGATCAAATGTTGGACCACTGCAGAGTCCCCTCAATGAGATCCATAAATCACTGAAAGAGTTTACCCTTTCTACACGTGAAAAAATCAAGTAGATGGAAGCCAGCTCTACACAGTAGGATGAACCTACAGAGCTTGTCCATGTCCATCAGTAACTCTAACAGCTACTACCTGAGTGACTACAGGCAAGCTGTTTTAAACTCTCAGGCTCTATTTTCTCATGTGTAAAATGGGGGCTTTGAACTAGATTTTCTCTGAGCTCATTTTTATCTCTAAATGTATGATCTTATCCTTTTTAACTTGACATCAAGTCATTCTGAAATAGGGATGTTTTAGTAAACAGTCTGCAAGAAAAAAAGAACTTAGGTTTTGTTTTTGTTTTTTTTAATATCTTGAAAATATGAATGGTAGACAATCTAAATAGGAGATAATAGTATTTACAGTTGCCATGAAACATACGGTGATTAAAAAGTTAATCATGTTGCCAGAAATGACATAGTACCTAATTCTTAAGCTTTTGTATTTTTGTTAGCTTTTAACATATAGGATGAATCTAGGAAGAAAACTGAGGGAAAATTATATGCTCTTTCAAGAAAAGAATATATTATGCACTTTGAATAATGTTCTAATGGTCTGAATCTAGTATTTTGAAAGGATTTCCTTCATTCAGTCAACATTAGAGTCCCAATTCAACTTCATTTGCCCACCTGCCCAAAAAGCAAGATGCCTTCCCTACAGAGGATAGCTCTTCCAGTGTATTAAAAAAAAAGTAACTCAATTTTGTTTTTAAAATGTTATTTAAGGGATTATACACAGACCTAGCAGATAACTTAAGAGATCATATAATCAATCATTTTGTAACTGAAAACCAGAGAGAGATGAAAGGACCTGTTCAAATTAATACAGGCAGAGCCAAAATTCAAACCCAAGCCCTGTGACTGCAAATTCATTGTACTTTCCCCTGCACAAACAGATTTAGCAGTCATTTTGGAATCAGCCATGTTACAGTCATGTACAAACAGATCTGAACAAAAAAAAAAAACCCAGAAGAAAAGATAAAGATGAAAAGGCTTTTCAGGATTTTTCAGTATTCCATTTCAGGAGCTCCAAGCTGACCTCTTTAAAGTAAGATAGGTAAATCACTTAAACTTTCTGGACCTGAGATGCCTCATCTGCAAAATTTAATAGCCTCTAAAGTTCTTCCCAGTTGTAATTCCAATGTTCCTATGAGAGAGACTGTGGGCAGGGGGGGTGGGGGGGTGGGGGGGGAAAGAGAGAGAGAGAGAATAGCAGAAACACTGACTCTATTACCATTTCCTAAAGAAGTTAAACCAATGCAAAACAACTGCCAGAACCAAGGTATTTAAAGAACCCAGAAAACTGCTTAGTCAACCAACACTTACTTGGTAAATGGAAAACCATAACAATGTAAAGGGATGAAATAGCTTTGTTTTAAAAACACTAAGGAAAAGAAAACAGAAAAGTATAAGCAATATCATCTCTGAAGAATTTAAAAGAAGGAAAAAATAAGCCTCAAGAGGATTTAACACGAGATTCAGCTAAACCAGCTTGTCCTAAGAGTATTTATAAATGAAACTAGAAGAGGCCAACAACCAGAATAAAGGTAAAAAAAATCTGCCATCATTTTATAGTGATTTATTTTCAACAGCCATAATAGTAGAACCACAACGATTAGACTCTATAACTTCTGTATCCAATGTACTATAAAGAAATAGGAGGGGTGGCTAGGTGGCACAGTGAATAGAGCAACCGGCCCTGGGGTCAGGAGGACCTGAATTCAAATCCAGCTTCAGACACTTGACACACTTACCAGCTGTGTGACATTGGGCAAGTCACTTAACCCCAATTGCCCTCCAAAAAGAAAAGAAAAGAAACAGGAAAACATGACCACACCTAACCAAGAACACAGAGAAGTAATCTGCATTAAAGGTGACATATTTGTAAAAAAAAAAAAAAAAAAGCACACTAAGGGATCAAGACTTGAGATAATTATTTACATATCTACATTCAAAATGTATTTGTGAACAGGTAAGTAATGGAGGGAAAAGAATGCAAAAAAATCACAAACAGAACTTTCACCACCCCAAAGGAACCAAGATGACATTAGCAAATACCAACTCATATATGTCTCCTGACATTGGTTAACTAAAACATTTAATTTTTAACATGCTTGGGCACAATGCAGTCTTGAAAGCTCTCTTCCACAAAGGTATCTCTTTTTTTTTTTTTGGAGGGGGGAAGGTAGGGCAATTGGGGGTTAAGTGACTTGCCACCAAGTTATCTCTTAAGAGAATATCAAAATGATAGAAGATTCTACAAAAAGACTCAACTATCCATTTAACTTTATTCAACAATTGCTAAACAATGACATGAAGCAAGGCATTAAAGAGCTATATACTTAAGTATTTACCAATGTCATAAGATGTCCCTCCTTTAAATAAAAAAAAAGGAGCATTTCCCACTGCTGCTAAGATTCTATATTTCTAATTCACAATCACTAACTGTGATGAGCAGAACACAATTAGAAGCACGGCATCTCCTTCCTTGTGGCTAACTGTTCCCAAATGTATTCTTCATCCTTATCATGACTTTGATTTATTTAACCCCTCCACCCAAACCTCTTCTCTCAGGGCATCCCTGCTCTGGTCTCATTTGCCTCCATTCTTAGTACTGGTACGAATACAACTATGGACTACTACCCTTAATGTTTAAGTTAGTAAGCCAATATTAAGCACCTCCTATGTGCCAGGCACTGTACTAAGCACTATGCATACAAAAAAAGGGCAAAAATACTATTGCTACCCTCAAGGAGCTCTCAAGTCTAATGGAGAAAATAACATGCAAAAAACTATTCAGATATAAGTGGTAAATTGGAGGCAATTTCAGAGGGAAGGCACCAGCATTGAGTAGGGATAGAATAAGGCCAATTTCTCAGATAAAAGTCTCATATCTCAAATATATGGAGAACTTTGTCAAATTTTAAGAATGAGTCATTCCCCTATTGATAAATGGTCAAAGGATATGAAGCGGCAGTTTTTGGATGAAGAAATCAAAGCTATCTATATATAATCATATGAAAAATGCTCTAAATCATTACTGATTAGAGAAATGCAAATTAGAACAACTTTGAGATTATCATCTCATACCTACCAGATTCACTAAAATGATAGCAGGGGAAAATGGCAAATGTTGGAGGAGATGTGGAAAAAACTGGGATACTAATACACTGTTGTTGGAACTGTGAATTGATCTAATCATTTTGGAGAATAATTTGGTATGCCCAGAGTTATAAAACTACATATACATACCCTCTGACTTGGCGATACTACTATTGGTATTTCCCAAGGTAATCAAGGAAAAAGGAAAAGAAAATATATTCTAAAATATTTATAGCAGCTCTCTTTGTAGTAGCATATAATTGGAAATTGAGAGGATGCCTACCAACCGGGGAATGGCTAAACAAGTTGTGTTATATGACTGTGATGGAATACTACTGTGCTGTAAGAAATAATAAGCAGGTTGAATTTTAGAAAAACATGAAAAGAATTGCAAGATAATGTTGTATACAGTAACAGCAATACAGTTCAGGATAATGCTGCATACAGTAATAACAATAATGTTCAAAGAATAACTGTAAACTAAGCTATTTTGAGTATTACAAATATTCAAATCCACTACAAAAGACCTATAAAGGAAGATGCTATCTGCCTCCAGAGAAAGAACTGATAAATAGAAGTATGCATAACGGGTGTGTGTGTGTGTGAGAGAGAGAGAGAGAGAGAGAGAGAGAAAGAGAGAAAAAAAGAGAGAGAGAGAGAGAAAGAGAGAGAGAGAGAGAGAGAGAGAGAGAGAGAGAGAGAGAGAGAAATGGTGGCATTTTCTTGAGTGGGGAGGAAGGAAAGCCATTTAGAACCAAAAGTATAACAAAAAATGAATTATTTTTTTTTAAACCATCTCTACCCTCAAGGAGCTCTCAGTCTAATAATGGGGAAGACAAGACGCCTAAATGACTATTTGGTTACAAGATGTATATAGGATAAATCGGAAACAATGTCAAAGGGAAGAAGGCACTAGCCCTGAGTGGGGCTAGGAAAGGGCTTCACTGCTGCCTTGTAATACTACCCTTCATATTCCATTAATCTTCAACCTGGGGTTTCCCCCACCATCTGCCTTCCCTGTTCCTAATCCCATAATGCTGAAGAACAGAGGAAATCACACAACACTGCCAACCAAACACTAAGTACTCATGCTATCTAATCTCAAGTGGGTCCTTACTACTAATACAATATTAATTTTATCCTTTCTTTAAGACCTCAAAATCATTTTATCTTCAATAAGCCTATCTTCATTTTCTCCAGTCTTTCAGAAAAAGGTAGCCATTCTCCTCATCAAGGCTAATTCCTCTACTTGGGTCCATATTCTCCTCCACCCAGACGCATTCCCCCAGGAGTTCAACACAATAATTATTCCCCTTCTCTTCTTTCCAACCTCTTCCTGTATTACAGACACTCTTTCTCAATATTTACAATTGTTCCCAGCTCTTTTTCATTCTTTCATACTCCAGCTTTTGCTCTTACCCCTCCTGTATTTACTGAAAATACATCCTCAAAAGTTACCAAAGATTTAAATATTAGATCCAGGGGCAGCCAGGTAGCACAGTGCATAAGAGCACCGGCTCCAGTGTCAGGATGACCTGGAGATCGAATCCCGGGCTCGGACACTCAGCACCACACCCAGAAATAACTGGCTGTGTAACCTTGAGCAAGTTACTTAACCCTGATTGCTTAAAAATAAATAAATAAATATTAGATCCAAAGATCTCAGTCCTCACCCTCCTTGACCTCTCTGTCATGTTTGATGTCCTGGACATTCTCTTCTGGTTCTTCTTCTATCTGTGTGACCACTCCTCAGTCTTCTTTGCTGGTTAGTCATCTATTTCCTCTTCCAAAGTATAAGTGTCCCACAAGGTTCTGTCCCTCTTTTTTTCCCCTCTCATGGTGATGTCAACTGTTTCCATGATTTCAAAGATCATTTCTACACAGATCCTTGTGTGTTCTGCCCTGGTCACATATCTAGAATATTATGTTAAATTCTAAGTACCACATTAGAATTGACAAACTAGAGAGCCACTATAAGAAGCTGCCCTGAGAGATCATGCCAGACTGATTAACTTAAGGAATTAGGGATATTTAGGCTGGAAAAGAAAAGACTTAAGGAGACACAATTAGTGTCATCAAGTATTTGATGGACTGCTAAGTGGACCTGTTTGGCTTGGCTAATAAGTACAGTGGATAAAAGTCATGGGTGGAATTAAGGCATCAAATTGAAAAAAACAAAAACAAATTTCTATTATTAGACTTTCCAAAAGCAGAATGGGCTTTTCATCTGGTGCCTCCAAATGAAAGTTGGTAAGATTTGTCAGATGCTAAAAAGGATATTCTTGGTCAAGTACAGAATGGAACAGATAGCTCTAAGAGGTCCATTCCAACTATGACTATCTGGACAATCAGATGTCCTGGTTCTGCAGAACATCTCCACTTAAACTTCACTACTTGAACCTCAAATTTAGTATTTCTAAAACATAGCTCATTACCTTTAACACTAAAACCTACTCCTTCAGATTTCTCAAAAAGCGAGAGCAGAAGGATCTGAAGCTAAAGAATCTAGGTTCTAATTCTGGCTCTGAAACGTCCTACCAATGTAGTTACTATAGGCAAGTCATTTAACCCCTGTGGGCCTCATTTGCTCATCTGTAAAATGAGGATTTTTTTTTGACAGGATAGCCTCTAATGTTCCCTCCAGTTCTAAATCTAAGATTCCAAGATCCTATAACTCTCAAATCCATAGAGTCACCCCTAATTACACCCCTCAATTGTCATCCCATATACTTAACTATCTACTGGATATCTCCACCTATTTGTTGCATCAGCACTTCAAACAGTCTATTTCTCCTCCAAACATACCAAGCCAAGATGGCTTCATCAAAAAAAGATAATGCCAGGTTACCCTAATTTCCTTACCTCCTTTAATAACTTTTATTTATGCCTTTTAAAAATATATCAGAATTTTTCCTAATATTAGCCTCCCTAGCCTTTCAAATTTTTGTTTTACAAAGGGAATTTTGAGCATAATTCAGCTAATGAAGCAACTGTGTTTTCCACATTTCTCATACCCCACCTCTCTATAAAGGTGAGAGGGACAGAAGTTTTCACCTCTTTTCTTTGAGTTCTTGATTGGTCACTGCTTTGAGTTTGGTAGCTTATTTCATTTTCTAACAGGTTTATGAAGACGGGTAGATTAGGGAAATGTCTTAGACACAATTTACCTAGATTTATGCAAAGCATTTGACAATATCACTCATGTCATTCTGTGGACAAGATGGAGAGCTATGAGGTAGACAATAATAAGGATAGGTAGATTAAAATCTGGTTGAATAACTGGGACCAAAGAAAACTCATTAATGATTCAATGGCAACTTGGAAGGTCTCTAGTGATCCTGGTACTGTTTATTTTAATCAATGGTTGAGATAAAGGAAAAGATTGTTGTATACTTCTTAAATTTGCAGATTATATAAATCTAGGAACAACAGCTAACATGTTATAGGACAGATTAAAGATTTCTACTAGCTAAAATACTGGGCTAAAAAACACTGGGCTAAATCTCATAAGAAGAAATGTAATAGAAATAAATGTAAAGTCTTATAATTGGGATCAAAAAAACTTTATAAGAACAAGATGGAAGAGGCATGACTAGTTAGTAGGTCATCTGAAAAACTTGTAGGGATTCTAGTGGATTGCAAACTCAATGTATGGAAAAATGCAATATGGCACACCAAAAAACTAAGCAAACTTAGCTACATCTTAAAATTAAAAATCTTTAGGTTAGCTATATTAAGAGTATTTACTACTCTGTTCTGGTTCAGACAAAATTTGGAGTACTGTGCTCAATTCTGAGTGCAACATTTTAGAAAAAATACTGAAAGGCTGGAAAGTATACAGACAAGGGCAACCAAGATGGTGAACATAAAGACATTAACAAATGAAAATTGATTGAAGGAACTAGACACATTTAGCACAGAGAAGAGAAAACCTGGGAGGAAATATGATTTTTGTTTTCAAGTATTTGAAGTCCCGACACATGGAAGAAGAATTAAGCCTGCTATGTTTAGTGCCAGAGGGAGGAACTAGAAACAATTTGAAATGGGGCGAACTTAGGTTTGATATAACATTAAAAATTTGTAATAGTGAGAACTGTCCAGAAGTAGATTAGGCTGCATCAGGATATACAATGGATTCCCTGTCCTGGGAGATCTTCAAGCAAAATCCTCTCTCCACTCCTATATCCCTTAAACATCCTGGAAATACCAAACTAGGCAAAATGAAGGATACCTCAATGCATGGGCTCTCTGCACAAGCTTAACTGCTTAACTCAAGTCTAGTCTAAACCTACTTTTGCTATTCTAGGACCAGAGAAGGTTATGCTAATCATCAAGTCTACCAATGAGCAATGGTCCTAGAGGCGCAAATTAAGCTTAAAGGCAAGCACAGATAATACGGTCATTAGCTTTGATAAGTTTGGTAATTAGAGTCCTTTCTCTCATCTTTCTGCCCTGACTTGATCAATCCATCCAAATATTAAAGACTTGGTGTCAGAAACCTGTGTTCAAGTTTCAGTTTGGCCACTTAGAAGCACTGTGCCTTGTAAATAATGATGTTTAACCAACCTTTATTGAATTAAATGTGTTCCTTCATCTATGAAAACTACAAAGAGGCCATTTTTAGGTTTGACACATGGAAAAACTCCCTAAAAATTAAAGCTATCCAAAAGTAGAATGGGTTTCCAGCCTCTGGATAACAAAGTGGGTCCAAATTTGGGAATAAAATTAAAAGATTTGGCCAGGACCTATTGAACTGAGGCTAACAATAAAGATCTCCACGTTTGCCTTCAAGTCTAATTTGAACCTCTAGAACCAATGCTAATTGGTAGGCTTGATGGATAACACTATCACTCTCAAAAGCAAACCTAGACTATACTTAGAGTATTAGGGAAATTATATAGTTTTGTGGTTTTTTTGTTTATAATCCCAAAGTTCACTGCTTTAATACCAATAGTCTATTGGCTAGGAATATTGGAACCTGTGAATCTATGAAAAGTTAAAATCATAAACTTCCCAAAGGACAATAGCAATTTGCACAGTAGACATAAAAAGGTTGTAGCATAGCAGATTAGGATTTAGTTTGGAAAGAATGCTAGGGATCACAGAATATTAATTAATCCAACCCCTTCATTATAGTTGAGAAAACTGAGGCCCCCAAAAGTTGACTTGCCCAATGTCACATATGTAATAAGAGTGGCAAAACTTGAATCTGAAGCCAGATGTGACTCCAAATAGAATGATCTTTCCACTACACTATGTGAGTTATTACTAAGAACTGATGTGCTTTAAAAAGCTAAGTACATGTACTACAAGAAAAGCAGGTAGGTTAATCAGGTAACAAGAACAAGGCATCAATCAATTTGAATGGAAGCTAAGTGGCACCATGGTGCACAGAGCACTAGTCCTGGAGTCAGGAAGATCTGAATTCAAATCCAGAGTAACTCTGGACAAGTCAATTGACTTCTGTCTATCCAGTTTCCTCATGTGTAAAATGGGGATGCCAATAGTACCTACCTCCCAGAGCTGTTGTGAGGATCAAAGGAGGTAATTATTGTAAAGCACTTAGCACAGTAGCTGGCAAACAGTAAGTACTATATAAATGTTAGCTAGTAGTAATAGGGGTAGTGGTGGTGGTAGTAGTAGTAGTAGTAATATCTGTTCTTCAATTCTTCAATACTTGCAAGTATTTCTACAGATCCATGATTACACAGCTAAGAGTATGCCTCTTTCCATGTCTCAACAGATGGTTTCATGAGTTACTGTGACCACTTTGGTGACGTTTCTCTTCCACACTACTCAAGACAATAGCTTCACATTCTACTGTTGGACCACTATAAGACTCCCTAGGTTCTGATAGAACCTGTCATATCTTGGCATGCTTTGCTAGCAAAGCCTTAGAGAATGTGGGCACAGTACCATGCCACAAGGAGACACCATTCAGTGGAATTTGTAATTCTAAACTATTTCAAAATAGAACAGAATTCTAGGTCCCTGTGATATAATGAAGATCTCTGTGAAAGATATACACACTGTGCCTTCCATTTCCTCAATTGGCTTTAATTACAGTAAAGTTCCTCATTTTCAGGAGCATTATTAGTCATCTTACAAGTTTGGGGAAATTTAAGCTAACACTATTCATTCCTCTGGTCAGATGCAGGAATGCTAGGGATATTCCAAGAATGCTAAGTCCCATAATACACACACTCTGAGTCCCTGAACCTGGCATTCTCAGCACATTCTGCTCTTTCAGAAACACAAAGCTAGTGGGTCTTTCCATCCTTAAATTTAGAGGCTCACCAATCATCTGCCTCCCCCACCCCAAGCACCAAGGGAGACAGAACAAGATTTCTACAAAAACAGACCTCGGCTCATTGCAGTTCAAGTTTTCAGCTGTTAGTATTTAGACAGCCAGTCCTCAGAGCTCTTTATGGTTCTTTTAGCCACAGGAAGAGCTAGAGAGTTGGCAGTAACAGCAGGTCTTGGCACTTAAGAAAAAGATTCACAAAGGAAAAATGCAATTAAAACAGTGGCAAAGCTTTGGTCTAAGTGTCTTGTCATGGAGACTCTAATGTAAGAACCAAAGAAAGGGACAGATGAGAGACTAGTAATATTCCAGTGATCTAGACTATCTAATAATAGTCTAATTACTTTCAGATCAATAGTAATCAATAACAAAATGTGAGGAGCAATCTGTTCCTTGACCATTTCCCGGTTACTTCAATGAAAAGGAACAAAAAAGTATCTTAAAAACATGTTAGTATGGGGGGGGGCGGGGGAAGAGGTTTCTTTTTTATTCATTCAAATATATCTAACTATCTCTGCATCCAGACTAAAATTAATAAGGAGGTTAAAAAAGGTTCTGCAGAAGACTTATGGGGTCGGCCCATAGCGTAATATTTATCCAGCACTGAGCTTCATATTCTAAGAAGACTATGGAGAAAATAGAACTTTGAGGGAAAAGTGGTTAAAATGAGTAAAGGAACTTAAGAAATCTGTCTGTGAAGACAGTTAAGAATAGGATGGCCATTCATTGCTTTTGATGCTTCAGCAATAATCCTGACTGAGGAAAGGAAGCCAATCCATATGCTGTGCTGAGAGTCCTTCTAGTTCTTAATCTACAATCTACAATAATTTCTTCTTGCTACAATTTAAGCCAGATAAAAGAGACCATATGTTAACAATCTTTTGTCTAGTTGAAAGGCAGCATAATACAGTGGGGAAAGGACTTTACAAAAATCAAGATCTGTGTAACATGCAACAAGTCTCCTGACTCCTTTGGACATCTCAGAGTCCTTATCTCTAACATAAAAGGGTTAGACTAGATGATATTGAAAGTCTCTTTCAATTCTTATTTATTATTTATCTGAAATCCACTATTTGATTCTCTCCCTTTATCATTCAATTCTTAACTAATATGTGTGTTACTTGGATTTTGAGTACCTTGGGATAATGAGATTGTAGATGTCAGAGTTAAAAGGGGGGTTGGAGGTCATCTAGTCCAACCACATCAATTTACAGATCAGGAAACTGAGGTCCAGAGGCCTTAAGTAATTTGCCCATAGTCCAAAACATGGCAAACAGCAGAGCCAGAATTTGAATGCAGATTTGGACTCCAAATAGAGCACTCTTTCCATTACACATTATGTTGCCTCAAATAAAACATGAACAGCTGAAACACTACTAATTTTAAAAACTGGCCAAGGTCTACAGGACTTTTTTCATCTGTCCTGTCTAAATCTCAGACAAGATCTTTCAACACTATGAAATGGAGAAACTTGTTACCAAGTAGGCCATGTCACATAGTAAAAGGCACTCAAGTTTTCCATCCTTGTATCAGTTCAATTCAATCATTAAGTGAGTACCTACTATACTATGCTAGGAACTGGGGATAAAAAGATGATAAATTAAAAAATAGTCCTGCCCTAAGGGAGCTAAAATTTAACTGGCAGGTACAACATGTAAACAAATAAGTAAATACAGGATAACATGAGGAGGGAGAGAATACTAACAAGTTAATCAGGAAAGGTTTCCCACAGAACATGGCAAAAGAGATGAGCCTTGTTGGATTCTGAAAGGAACAAGTAAAGAAAAAGAACACAAGGGGGACAGCCTGTGCAAAGATTAGAGGAAAGAGATGAAATATTGAGTTTAGACAGCAACATGGAGCCCAGCTGGCCAAAACTGAGAGTTTGTGAAGAAGACTAAAAAGAAGTAAGCCTAGAAAAATTAGCTCAAGTCAAACGATAATGTATTTGAAAAGCCAAAATAAGGAGTTACTACTCTGGTCTTGGAGTCAAAAAGGAGGCTCTAAATAGATTCTTGATCAGGGGGGTGATGTGGGCCTAACTGTGTTTTAAGAAGGTTACTTGGTAGCTTTATGGAGGATGGACTGGAGGGTTGAGACCAGTTAGGGGACCAGTTTGTTTTTTATTTGAACATGACATGATCAGAGAAAAACATCCCTTTAGGGTCATTAAATGCTAATTCAAAATGCATCTAAACCACCTAAGGTTTTTGATTTTTGTTTTTTTTTTAAGGAATTTTAAAGGAACACTCTTTCTCTCCAGGCTGCCTCATAAACTTAGCAAGAATTCAGAACATAATGACAGGATTCACTAAATGTACTTGCTCTGAGCTGTAGCTATCTCTGAGAAAGGCCTTGTCTAGGCATCTTTTCCTTTAGCAGACTAGTCTTGGCTAATACTAATGAGACTAGACTATAAAGACGTGAGGACCTGAGGCCAGGCCAAAGAGAGAGGAGACAAGCAGATCTGGCAGGAAGATCTTTGCAAAACTCTCTGGGAGCTTTGGGAGATGCCAACAGCACAGGGATACAGAGGAAGCTAGGGAAGGCAGATGCTCCCAGCTGGCAGCTGGAAGAAGCAGTTTGGACAACAAGGACCCAGGCAGAGCAGGCACTCCCACAAACAACAGAGACCCTGTACAAACCACTCTTACTTGGTATTCCTATGCACACTCCAAGGAACTAAGGGCATGACTGGGATGAGGAGGAGACCCTGAAAACTGTGTGGGAAAGGAAGTTTATCACCATCATTTGCTTTCATTTAATAACCTTTAAGTGTTTTTATAGGTAGGACTGGATTTTAAATTGCCCTGGCTTCCCATTTCTAGCAGATTAATAGAAGAGAATAAAAATAACTTCAAAGAAACTTTAGACTAAGACAGACATGCTACAAAAAAAAAACAAGACATGAAAACAGAAATGTCAAATCAAATTCACTAACCTCTCTGATCCGCTGACCTCCAACCAAGGATTTTGCAAACAGGCATAACGTTACTTAGAAAAAAGGGTCAGGTCCTCCCAATTATTATCTCCAAAGAAAATTTCATTATTCTAATTCTCTTTCACCTTTCTAGCTTTTTATCCCCTTCAATGACTACTCGATGGCAGAGGATTTTGTAGAGGGTCTACTGTCTTCCTAATAATCATAAAAGGATTAACTCATCTATCATACCTTTATTCATATCCATTTTATGTCAGTTCTCCCATTTCCCCTCTACAATGTCAACAACAGTCGGCCATTAATGTCTTCTCTGTATATTAAGACACTATAGACCCACCCATTCTGACAAGCTTTTGAGTTGTTTTCAACAGCTGTCACACATTATTTGCACCCAACCAGCTCTTCTTACCAAATTCCCCTTGTGACTAAAGGTAAACATTTTCACCATGGTTTACCTGAGTTAGGGGTGCAATCTGTGACAGAGATGGGAATACAATTTAGCTCCACAGAAAACAAAGCTGACTGGCTCATACATGGGTAAATTTGTGACTAGAAAACTCCCTAGCAGCAGCATCTTAGCTATTTAGAATGAGCTAACTTAAACACTTACAATGTGCTAATGTTTAAAAAAAAATAATTTGCATGTCAGAAACAGTGTAATAAAAATAAGTTACAAAACTAAACATGCAAAAACTTTCCTTCTAGTATTTATTTATAAAGTGCTTTACATTCATTATCCGATTGATTCTCAGAATAGCTCTGTAAATCAGGTAACACAGATATCAGCATCTCTGTTTCTCATTAAAGGAAACAAAAGATATTAAAGGCCTTGCCCAAGATGACACATGTCTAATGAGACAGTCAGGATTCTAAGCTGGGTCTTCAGACTCTAAATTCACTGCTTTTCCACAATGCCACAACTGTTTCTATTACCATGTATATTTTGTAGAGAGAAAAATTAAAGGTTAAATTACTGTATGTATGCAGAAGTCAAATCCAAAATGAAACCAGGGTCTCTTGCTTCTCAGTTGCACATTGCAACTATCTGGATCAGTGCAACTGAAGGCAGAAAAAGGACCAAAACAACTCATGTCTCTCTGTGGTTATAAAAAGGGGAAGGAAGTATGCACCACTTACAAGACTTTCCTATGTGAAAAGAATGCTAATTTAATATACTTAAGTGTCCTAAAATTAAGTTTATTTACAGGTTCTTTTTCTTTAGGTTTTTTTTCCCATTTCTGTTTCTACATCCTCCCATCCATTCTTCCAAAGTAAAGAAAGAGAATAGGTTGGGGCGGCCAGGTAGCACAACGAGTAAGAGCACTGGCTCCAGTGCTGGGATGACCTGGAGATCGAATCCCAGGCTCAGACACTTAGCACCCACCCAGAAACATCTGGCTATGTAACCGTGAGCAAATTACTTAACCCCAATTGCTTTAAAAAAAAAAAGAGAGAATAGGAAAGATACAGAGAAATCTGAGAGTATGATAAAACCTGCCCAACAGAACAACAGGCTCCTCTACCCTTAAAATGCAAATACGTCAGGTCAGTTTTATAGTTCACTTTAACATAGTGCTCTGCAGTTTACAAAGACCTTTCCTCCAAACTTCTCTGACACATATACAGTGCAAGTGTTATTACCTCCATTTTACAGAAGGAAAAACTGAACCTCCAAGAGAAGTTCACACTGCTTGCCAGTAAGTAGTGGACTTGAATCTATTTTTTTGACTCAAAGTGCAGTGCTTGCTTCACCACCAGCTATCAGTGGACACATTCTAAGGGGCATACAACTCATTCAATCCAAAGCAGGAATGAGAAGCAACTGGAAGGACAATGATAAGTCTCCTCTTCTTCACAGTTTCATGCCCTACATAACACAGCAGATAAAGAAATGGATCTAGAAGCAGGAAGTTGTTCAGTCAAATCCAATTTTTCATAATCCTGTGGGCCAACAGGCCATGGGGTTTTCTGGGCAAAAATACTGGAGTAGTTTGCCAATTCCTTCTCCAGTTTTTATGCAGGCAGGGGTTAAAGTGACTTCGGTTAAGAATCTGATCTTTCTCCTCTAGGCCCAGTGCTCTATTCAATGAGCCACCTTGCTATTCCTCAGGAATCAGGAAAACCTGTGTTCAAATTCAGCCTCAGACCCTTATTGGCTGTGTTACCCTGGGAATGCCACTTAATTCATTTTTCTCAATTTTCTCTACTGCAAAATAGAAATGATGATAGCACCTATCTTGAGGTGTTGTTGTGAAGATCAAATGATATAATATCTGTGAAAAAGTGCTTAGCAGGGGTGGCCAGGTAGCACAGTGAGTAAGAGTACCAGGCTCCAGTGTCAGGATGACCTGGGGCTTGAATCCCAGGCTCAGAAACTTAGCACCCACCCAGAAACATCTGGCCGTGTAACCTTCAGCAAGTTACTTAACCCCAATTGCTTAGGGGCGGCCAGGTGGCTCAGCAAGTAAGAGCACTGGCTCCAGTGTCGGGATGACCTGGGGATCAAATCTGGGCTCAGACACTGCACCCACCCAGAAACACCTGGCCGTGTACCTTGAGCAAGTTACTTAATCCCGACTGCTTTAAAAAAAAAAAAAAAAGTGCTTAGCACAGGGACTGACACATAGTTTTCAAATGTTGTTCAATTGTGTCTGACTCTTCATGATCCCATTCAGGGTTTTCTTGGCAGAGAATACTGGAGTGGTTTGCCATTTCCTTCTCCGGGTTATTTTGCAAATGTGGAAAGTGAGGCAAATAGCATTAAGTGACTTTCCCAGGGTCACATAAGTAAGCATTTGAGGTCACATTTGAACTCGGGAAGCTGGATTTTGCTGACTTCAGGCCTGACACTCTATCTACTATACCACTAACAGCCCAGGAACATGGTAGGCGCTATGTAAATTCTTATTCCCATCACCCCCTTAGTTAATATTTCTGGGCCTCAGTAATTTCACATGTAAAAAGAAAGGCTTGGATTAGATAGTCTCTGAAGTTTGTTACAACTCTAAAGCTATGATCCTCTATTTAACAAGTTAACTATGAATAGATTATTCCTAACTTACTAATATTCAGTAGCTACAAAATGCCCAAACTATAAGAAACAGTAAATCCATGTGTTTATTCCTTGGACAGGTACAATAAATGTATAAGAGGCTGAGCCCAAAGTTAAAAGGAAGACAGCAGGCTAGATCATATTTGGGAAATTATTCAGTGCTTCCAATGATCCCAAACTACCAGCCACAAAAGCAAATTTATTTAGAATATTCTCCTAGTGAGGCTATATGGCTGTGAATCATAAATCACAACGATCTCAAAAGAATCAAAATAAAAAATAACACAAGGAGTAACAGAAACACATAGTAGGTGTTGGGCCAAAGGATGTTAACATGGAAGACTTGTGTGGGGAAAGTGTCATAAAAGGCATCATCAGACCAGAAAAGGAAGTGAATGGGTTGTACCAAGAGAGAAGGTTAATATATAGATGACCTAAGTGTTACACTGGTACTCAAGAGACACTAAAAGAATGAGAGGAAGGCCTCCAGTGTTTGAGTTGTCTTCTCTATGGAGGATTTACATAAAGAGAGGGACAAGATGCCACCTGCAACATTTTCAGTGAAAAAATGACCCTTATCTATGAAACTATGGCTCTATCAAAGTAAGATGCAAAGGTGACAAATGCGCAGAGGGGGTGGGAGGGGAAAGGGGTGCTCGAGAAGGGGAAGGGGTGAAACTGGGAATGCTTCTCCATCACAACCTTTAACTCTTTTTCATGCTTATTTAACTGGAATTAGATAAAAGTGGTATCTTTTCTATATTATACCAATTAAGTCTTCAGAAAAGTGATCAACCATGAAACTAGGTAGCTTCTTTTCTTCTCTTTTTCTTGTAAATCAAGAAATCCTAACAAAATTTAGAGATTTATAAACTGACCTCATTAAATATTTACAAAAGTGAAAAAATTGGCACCAATCTCCAAAGAATCACATATCTTTATTCCACATTACCTCCCCCATCGAAAACTGAAAAATGTCAATGGCAGAATGGAGGGTACTTTAAGATCATTCAAATCCAATCCCTCATTTCACAGGAGGATCAGGGAGGCCAAGTAATTGACAGTGCTAAGTAACTGAGCCAGGATTCCCACTACAAGTCTTCTGACTCTAAATCCTGTACTCTGCCTAACAAAAGCCACACCTCATGTTAAGCCGGAGTTCACCTTCTGTGTTAACTATTTTCAGGGCAATGTTTAATGGCTTAATAATTTCCACAGGGGGAAAAATCACTTCCATCTTAGCAAAGACAGATGCTACTCACATGTGGAAACATTTCTCAAACTAGGAGCTCAACAGACTAGCTGCCCTCAGGAACAGATCTAAAAATCAATTCTTATTTTTTCTTGAAATGATATGAAATTTCTCTCAAAAAGTAAACAAACAAAAACATTAAAGTAAACCCAAGATGTAAATAAAGACAAGGCTCTCCCTCATCCTCCCTTCCAACAGGGAGATCTGAACATGGTAGAAACTTAATAAATGTGTACTGAATTGAACTGTTATTTGGAGTTCCGGTGCTGGCCTCCCTCTCTCCTAACTAGCCAACGTACACAAAGGTTTTTCTCCTTTTGAAAAATTAATCAAGCAGCAAGCATTCATTAAGTGTTTACTATGTGCCAGGCAGGTGCTATGCAATGGGGATACCAAGAAAGGTAACTGTCCCTGCTCTCAAAAGGTAAAGATCTTGCCCCCACCAAGCTCTAACTCAGCTTAAATTTACATAATTTGTTTGGAAGAATCATTAAAGTCACCTATTAGAAGGTTACATTAGGTTCACCGTGACTCTCTTTCCTTGTCAAATCCTACACTATCTACAAAATCTCAGAGACCAAGTTGGATACTACTTTGCAAAAAATTTCTCCCACATGGCCAAACCATTTCATTTCTAGTCAGCACATCAGACCCTTCTGTTTTTGCTGCTCTAGAAAGTAAAGACAACAAAGCCCGGTGGAGATCTGGATGAAAATGCTAAGAAGGCAGGTGGTAGAGAGATACTCCACTGCCCAGCTCTGTCTCAGTCCGGGCTTTAATCACCTCTCCAGGGTATTGAAAGCACACCTTCTTACTACTAAGAGCTACTCATCTTACCCTCAGGCTATACAAGAGTCACTGGTGGCTAACATCCGTAATTCCAACCCAGTTAACAGAGCCTCCCATTTTGGGTAACCAAGGAACACAAGGGACATTTTACACCTGATACAGTTAAGTACCAATGAAGACTGTATCACTTTACTTGTTCTTCCTAAACTGATAGTATGGTCTCACTCGTTTAAATGAAGGAGGGGAAAGCATAACGATGGAGAAATCAATCTCAATTGTAAAAAACATTCTAAGTAAAACAGCTTATATTTAAGACTGGCTATTCATTGAGCAATACAGCCTGCCTGAGAAGGAGAAAAAGTAACAATAATGCCTTGAGCCCACACAGAGTTTTCAGAGGGCTTTGCCATTCATTCTTTCTAATGGGCTTTGAGGGGCAGGTACAGTACTGATGATTGGGTACATCTGGTAGAGGAGTAAAAAGGGTGCCTGGAGGCCATAGCACTAGTGGCCAGGATGACCACCTAGGTCCTTCTGTCTCTGAGATTAAGATGCAGAAGATGAATGTGACCAAAGACCAGGAAATGACTTACTTTCTGGCCAGGCACTATGACTTCTCAAAAGGGCTTGACATTTTTCTTTTAAAATTATTATTAATGATCCTAACAACAGTTCAGATTTTTTATAGTGATTAAAGATTGACTGTGTGCCTCACAACAGTCTCCATTTTACAGATGATTCTTCTGAGGTCCAGAGAAGGAAAAAGACTTTCTAAAGGTCTCAGAGTCACATAGTGGTGGAGCCAGCACCAGAAACTGGGTCTTCTGTTTCCTGCCTTAGTATCCTTTCCACTGTCACACAGACTCTGATGACTTCTCATGTCTTCCCTTCTGCCTGATTCCTGCAGCAAAAATGCCCTCCTCCCTCAGAATTTGCTAGGTATCCAAGAGATTCTTTATGTACTGAGAATACTAGAAAGATTTTCCTGAAAAGAAAAAATCTGCTGTTATAAACAGAATTTTAAACATACACTAAGGAAATCAGTCGAGTTAATGGGGGGGAAATGATTCTCATTAGGCCTACATTACTTCCCTTTCCAGCTGAAAATTTCTGACTTAATATTAATGTCCCAATTTATTTGGGGGAGTCACAGAACAATTAATAACTAGTATTTATATAACATGATACAAATATATATAAACACACACATACATACATACATATGATCATCACAACAACCCTATGAGATACGTGTCATTATTAACCCCATTTTACAATGAGGAAATTGAGGCTGAGAAGTTAAATGACTTGCCCAATGTCATACAATTAGTAAGTGTCTGTGGCAGGATTCCAATCTTCGTAACTCCAAGTCCAATACTCTATTTACTGTCTTTCTAAGTTGCCTCACAAAATTTGTGAAGTTCTAATTGGTGGGTTATTTTTTACTGACTTTCAGGATTCTAGAAATTCCTAAAATTGTATTTGAGAAAGGTAATCTTCCCAAGGTAGAGCTTCTATACATCCCTCTACTAAGTAATCTACACATACTAGGTACTTAATTTGTTGAAATAAGCTAAAGCTAAGGTTTGCAGAAGGATTTCTGTATCTTCTACCTCCATCCACTAAAATGCTCTGGTTTATACAAATGTCATGCTGCCCTTGTTCTTTATAATGCAAACAAAATAAGGTCTGAGATAAGAACCTGAAGTTCAAAGAGCAGAAATTCACTGAACAACAGTTAACAGTGTTCACAGAAGCCAAAGTGTAATAGATTAAAATGGAAAATACAGAAGATCTCTTTCAATTAAGACCTTAAGTCACTGTTTTCTAATCAAAACGAAGAGAGACAATGATAGTACGTGGAAGGGTACTACTAAAAGACCATACTGCTGAATTAGATATTATGATTTTTAAAAACTTTTAGATAATTCCCCATTTTACATTTGAAGATGAGATTTCATGTTTATTTCATTACAATCCTCATAAAAACCTGGTGAAGCACCATAAAATCATGGACATTTAGATTGAAAAGGAATCTCAGCTTCCATCTGGCCTAAGCCCTACACAAAAAGAATCCCAGTTATGATGTACTCAACAAGTGGTCCCAAAGGCTCTTCTTGAAGATCTTCATTGACAGAAAACCCTCAGCCTTCAGAGGCAGCACACTGCCCATATTAAGCTGCTCTAATTATTAGGAAGTCTCTCCTGACATAAAGCCTCAATTTCCACTCGTTGCTCCAAGTTCTGTCCTCTAGGACAAAACCGAGTAAGCCTCATCTCTCATCCACATGACAGCTCCTCAAATACTGGAGACAGTTGTCATATCCTCTGAGAAGTCTTTTAAAGGCTAAACATCTCCACTTCCTTCAACCTATCTTCATGTGGAAAGACTCAAAGCCCTTCACTATCTTGACTATTCTAGTATATTCTGGTAGCTTATCAATGTCATTTTTTAACTGTAGCACCCAGAACTAAACACAAAACACCAGACATTGTCTGATGAGGGCAGAGTGCAAAGGAACTATAAACATCCCTATTCCTGGATGCTATGTCTTTATTAATGCAACCCCAAGTCATATTAATTTTTCTGGCAGTCATATCACACTGCTGACTCATATCGTGCTTGCAATCCACTAAAATACCCAGATGCTTTTAAAACTGCTGTTTAATCATATACTTGGTAAGTTCATTTTTGGAATCCAAATATAATTTATTCCAATTTAATCTTATCTGGTTAGATTCAGCCCAATGCCCTGGCCTATCAAGCTCCTTTTAGATGTTGACTATATCATCAATGATGTAGGCTATTCCTTTGTCATCTGCAAAGCTGATGAGCATATTGTCTATGCCTTTATCAAAGTTATCCACAAATGTGTTAAATAGCACAGGACCAAGCACAGATTCCCTAGGGCATTCCTCTGCAGAACTGCTAAAGTGACCTCAAACCAGAAAGAACTCCTTTGAATCCACTATCCTAGCAGTTCCAAATCCATCTAACTATATTAGAGTCTAACACTCATCTCTCTACCGTTTCTACAAAAACTATGAGTTGCTTTATCAAATATTTGCTAAAATCTAGGTAAATTATAACCACAGAATTCCTCTTATCTGCTAGTTTAATATCCCCTCAAAAAAAAAAAAGAAGGGAAATGAGGCTGAAATGCCTTATTCCTTGAATATAGAGACATTTGTCTTTCTCCATCCTGCAGTATTTCTGTAAAAAGGCTCAGCAATCATACCTGCCAGTTCTTCCAGCACTTGAGAACATACTGATCTAGATTTGGTGACTTGGATTTATCAAGGACAACCAGGTTTTCTCTTACCATCCACCCTACTTATCTAGGTGATTACCCATTGGCTACTTCCAGGGGAAAAGTCATCGTCCTTGACAGAGAGAACCAAAGCAAAACAGGAACTGAGCAATTTTGTCTTTTCTTAGTTGTCAGTTACCATCATCCCATGTACCCCAAGATGCAGTCCTATCCCTTCTCTGATCTCTGACCAATGGAGCTTTTAAAATAAGTCAGGGGTGCAAATTATGACCCAGGTGTAAGATAAGGAAACTGAGTTTCAGAGAGAGAAAAGTAACCTACTCAAGAGCACACAGATAACAAGAAGCAGTGCCAGGACTCAAGCCCAGGTCTTCTGCCTCCAAGTTCGATGTTCTGACAAATTACATAGAGCTCAATATCTCTAGTGACCATTCTGACAAGTGCTAGATTGGTGCCTGTTTCGAAATGGAAAAGTTAGACCACTGGAGTTCAAAAGCACTGAGACTAAAAAAGGACTTTAAACTTTGACAGAAATGGGAAGGAGAAGAGAAAAACAAAGTTCCGAGGATCCCCAGTGCTTTGGGGCCTCTGCATTCACTGATCTACAAAGAGATTCCATGGGACAGGAATTCCTTTAGAGCCCCATTCCCTATCACAATCAATTTACTGAACTTATCTGAATGAACTGGTGTATTCTTAAGTATAAGTTGTAGGGTGGGGAGGGAATGTGAGGAAAGGAAAGTAAGGTGGAGGAGAGTGACAAGGGTTTTCATGTTGGCACCAATCTTCAATTTTATGGTGTTGCTTACTATCTCAAGGAGAGGGAAGGGGAGGAAGAGATGGAATTTAGAGCTCAAATTTTTTTTTGAAAGAATGTTAAAAACTGTTTTACATGTAATTGGGGGAAAATAAAATATTATTCAATTTTATGATGATAAATTAGTATGAAAAGGATTTGATAAACATAAACATGCTTTACAAGTGACTTTTCGGGAATGTATTTGTTCCATAAATTGTACAAATAAAGAGACAAATCATTTCTTACATTCAACCAGAAATTAGCTTTATCAGATCAGTAAATTTTCTTCTGCTCCATTTAAATACTTAAAAATAAGATGAAACATGCATACATGTTTTAAGCCATCGCTTGATTATAAAACCTAACACTTCATTTTGAGTACTATGATTGGTTTCCAGGGTCACATTTTAAAGATACTGCTAAATCAGTGAAAGGAGTACTAACTCTGGAGTCAGAAGACCTGGTTAAAATCCCAGTTCCATCTTTAATACTATCCACATAATCTCAGGCAAATGACAATCTCCTTGAGTGTCAATTTCCTTAAGTGTAAAATGGGAAGATTGGTCTATATGGACTCTGAGGGTACTTCTAGCTCTATAGCTATAATCTATGAAACAGAGGTGGTCAGTGTGGTAACGAGTCAAGAAACCATGTAGACCCCAGGGTTGAACAGCCTGAAGAAGACTAAGGGAGTGGACAATCAATTAACAAGTATTTCACTGTCTTTTCACACTTAAAGAGAAGGAAGGAGGAATTAGAACAGCTTTATTGTGAACTTGGAGGCAGAAAGAGAAAAAAATATAGTATGTGTGCTGGAAGGAAACATGTTTTGGTTCAACTTCAGACAAAGAAGAGCTAACAACCAGTGTTGTTCAAAAGTAAAGTGTGCTGCCTCTGGTGGTAATGAGTGAAGGAAGATTACATCAATGAGGATCAAGTGACCCCATATAATTTCTTTTAGAGACGATGTAACTATTGATTGACTGAATGACCTCAGAGATACTTTCCATCTCCGAGATAGGATGATTCTGAAAACTTTCTAATGACTAAAACTATGCAATAATGGCACAGGCTGCCTGATCAGGTAGGGTCATGATTTATGCAGAAGTAGAAGGGACCTGAGATGTTATCTAGCTCACCCCCTCCTTTTACTAAGGAGTAACCAAGACACAGAGACGGGACAATGCCTAGTAAATTTCTTGCCCCCAAAGTATCCAGGAAATGACCACTGGGGTTGTTACAACAGAGGTTCTTACACTGGATGGGAGATGAGATTAGATGACCTCTGTAGTACCTTCTGATACCATGATTCTATGATCTTTTCACTTTTTTGGTGTGGTATAGCTAAGGCAAAGCAAAATTCTTGTCAGGCTAATTTACACTGATTTTCCCTTTACTGTGAGTCAGTGATGGTGAGAGAGACACCCCAGCATCCTTGCTCTCACCTATAACAGTTGCCAATACCTATAGCCAGGCATCTCTACTCAGTGACGTTAAAGTACATGATCTAACCCAACAACATTTATAATACATCAACCTCCATGAGGTTCCTTTACATCTTTCCCATCTGTGGTAAGTACTTATATGAAAAGCAAAGCTGTGAACCACAACCAAGTTACCATTAAAACCAAAGAGTAGGGGCAGCTTAGTGGCGCAGTGAATAGAGCACTGGCCCTGGAGTCAAGAGGACCTGCGTTCAAATCTGGCCTCAGACACTTAACACAAAAATTAGCCATGTGACCTTGGGCAAGTCCCTTAACCCCAATTGCCCTACCCTCCACCCTCCAAAAAGCAAAAACAAAACAAAACCGAAGAGTAACTAAGGAGAACCTAAAGGGACAGCCTATGGGAGCACAAGGAGTCCTCACCTTGGACTCACAGGATCTAAGTCCAAATCTAGCTGTGCTAATTACTACCTATGCCACCTTTAAGAAGTCACCTGGAACTAAGGTTCAGAGAGGTCTTTATCTATAAAATGAGAGGGTTGGACCTAAATGATCTCTATAGTTTCTCCCAGCTCTAACATTATATGATTCTGTGATTCTTTTAAATCTAGAGGTAGGAACTTTGTTCATAAAGTTTGAATAAGAACAGCTTAAACAACTGTGATTCTGAATCAGTGTTGACATCCTGATTCAGAAAGAGCCGAATTTTTACTCATTCTTTCCCTTTAACCCCAATACAGGAAGCCTAAAATTAGGAAACCATTTCTAAACACTGAACCTAGTGCTATCTTCCATGCCCACTGGTACCATAAAAATGAACCAGGCACCTTTTAAATCCTCATTCTGCTACATTACAAGAAAAAGAGACAAGTTCATGTAAACTTTCATATTCTTGGCCCTCTCTATTATGCTTAGAGGAAAAAGAATAAAAACTGAAATAAGAATGTGGCATAACATAAAAACACAGGATTCGGTGTCAAAAAACACGAGTCTAAATAAATCCAGGTTCTAAGAACAGTATTAGCCACCATTTATATAGAATTTTAAAGTTTGCAAAGCACTTTACATTTGATCCTTACAACACCCTATGACCTAAGTGCTATTATTATACACATTTTATAAACAGAATTTTTACAGAAGAATTAAAAATAAATAAAATGCCAAAAGCAATAAAAAGGAGTGGCAGGCATGAGCAGGCTGCCAAATGAAAGCTACGAGGAACTCTGAAAGACAAAAGTGAAAAGAATTATGATACAGATAGGAGGGAAGGGGGCTTACCAGAGAGGCTCAACATCTCTTGTGATATCAAGAGAAATAAAGGCTGTTTGAACTCTTCTGGGCAAACTTATGTGAAGACAAGGACAAGAATGGCCCAAGACAGGTAGGCGTGAAGGTGCTGGAATTTGCATCATTGGAAGAAACATCCAAGTCTAAGAAATAACATTTGAATATTTTACAGGTAAGGAAATTAAGGCTCAGAGAGGTTACAACTCATTCAATATCCCAAAGTTTTCAACTGAAACTGAAATTGTCTGAGATCTTCCTTATTCCATATCTACCATTCTATTCTCTAAACCAGAGGTGTCAAATTCACCAGTACAGCTGAATCAGATTAAAATATAAAGAGGAAATGTTTAACAAAATAAATATAAATACAACACAACATGATGTTAATTTGCCATATTCTAAATCAGTATGTGGCCTGTAGTGATCCATTTCTCTTTGAGTCTGACATCACTGCTCTATCTATGTCTCTCACAGTGCTAGGTCCACACATAGGCCTCTATTCAGATGACATAAGGCAAGGTCTTTCACTTTTTTGGGCCTCAGTTTCCTTCTCTGTAAAATGGGGAGGGAGGGAGTGTTTAGACTAGATCCCTCTTCAACTCTAACGTTCTAAGGATTTCTGAATTGCCAAAAACAATATTCCTCATTCATCTCAAATTGGCATTTTAAACATAGTAGTCATTTCTATAGTATACAAGAAACAACAGAGAGGTCAGCATATAATTTTTTTCTCTCAATATCCATGTAATACATATACAAATACTCAAAACAGTAATAATAATTTCAAAAATCAAACTACCTGGATTTGCTTTCAAGTTTTGAGAATTTCAATCTACCTGTTCTGAGCAGAAAAGAACCAGGTCCCTGATTTGCATATCCCATAATTACCCAACATGAAATATAAATATCCTGACCTAACAATCTGTGATTTTAAGGTAAACAGTACAAGAAAGTGAAAATAACCCTGAAAAACCCAGGTTCTAGAACTGGATGTATCCTAAATACTGTGTGTCCTTGGTGAATCACTTCCCCTCTCTAGTCCTCATCTATAAAATGATGGAATTGGACTAGATAGTCATAGGACCACAGATAAAGAAATGGAAGGGCCGATCTCCTGGGTCCCCGTCTGCCAGGCTCGGCGCCGCTTGCAGGCCTCCGAGTTAGGAAGACACTCCAAACCAGCTAAGAAGAAAAGAAAATACAAATCATGTTTCAAAAACCTATTTTACAGGTATTTCATCAGTTTATAAGACATTACTCTGAAGGAAGTACCAGTTTAGTTCTTGAACGATCTCTTAATCGTGTCCAGTTACTTGGAAGAGTGGGTCAGGATCCTGTTCTGAGACAGTCAGAAGGAAAAAATCCAGTCACAATCTTTTCTTTGGCCACAAATGAGATGTGGCGAGCAGGGGAAAGTGAGATATCCCAGCAGGGTGATATCAGCCAAAGGACCACATGGCACAGAATATCAGTTTTCAGGCCAAGCCTGAGGGATCTGGCCTATCAGTATGTAAAAAAAGGGTCTCGAGTTTTTGTGGAAGGGAAAATAGACTATGGTGAATACATGGATAAAAACAATGTGAGACGACAAGCCACAACAATTATAGCTGAAAATATCATATTTCTGAGTGACTATGTAAAAGAGAAGGAGTGAAATGGACAACTTATTCAAGGCCAGTGTTGGGACATCTTCATTTTGAAATCATGTATAATCTTTGGAATTTCTTTTGACAAGAATTAAAATATGCTTTTATACATATATAAAATGAACAAAAAACAAAAAACAAACAAAAAAAAAAGAAATGGAAGGGCCTTCAGAGGTCATCTAGTACAACCCCCTCATTTTGAAATATGAGGGAACTGAATCCTAGGAAGACTTGCCCAAGGTCAAGTGGAATTTTTAACCCAAATAACTAACTCCAGAGGCAGTTTCTTTCCTAACATTATATATATATATATATATATATATATATATATATATATATATATATTTTTCCTTTGCATTTCTATAGTGCTTTAAATTTTAAAGTCCCATTATTAACAATGACCCTATAAGGTACACAGTATAAATATCATTATTATTATTATATGTGGAGAAATGAAGGCTTCAAATAGAGCCAGGACTCACAGACAAATGATTTGATGTGGGAATCCACTTGCTGATCTGCACCTGACTGCTTGCCTGTCTCTAAGAGTCCTCTGTACGAAGGTGGAGTCAAAACGGCAGAGTAGAAACAGGACCTCCACACAGCTCCAGCTTCCAACTTCCCCAATCCATGTAAAAGGGGACTGCAGAACCCACAAAATGACACAGAGAAGCTAACCTCCCGCCGAGGACAGCCCAGCGGGCTTGCAGGAATTGGCCAGCACAGCACTCTGGGAGCTGCTCTCAGACCCACATCAGCTAGAGGTTTTAGCCCCAGGGCAGACCTGACCAAACACGGCTAGAGGACTCCAGATCAGCAGCAGCTGTGGCCATTTCCAGATTTATCAACACATAGATGCGAAGGAAAAAGTGAGAGGTCAGTGCAGTGTGTACTTTGGGACCAGTAGTTGGGAGAGCCTTGGCTTTTGCCCACAGGGCGAGAAGCCGCTGAGACGCTGGCCCTGCAGCTGCAGCCACATGTGGCAGTGAGAGCTCCTGGCCTGCAGACTGTAGGGAGACCAAGTGACCAGTCTGAGGGGTAATTGCTCTTGCTTTAACCTGCTTGGATCTGGATTGTAGTGTAAGGTGGAGACCCTAGGGTGTGTGACCGGCTTGCCAGAACATGTGGAGGCATCAGAGAGGGCAACCAACCAATACCTCCAGCACCTGAGAAAACCCCAGCGTTTGGGACAGAAGCTCCCCTGTCTGGTGGCAGAGTCCTACTGTGACAAAAAGCCCAGAGGTCAAGTGACTGAGGGGCAACATGACCAGGCAAAGGAAGCAAAACAAACAGAAAAACCCAACATTAGACTCCCATTTTAGGGACAAAAAGGAGCAAAGCATGAAACAGGAGGAAGACAGTGAAGTCAGAACTCCTGCACCAAAAGTTTCAAAGAAAAATACGAGCTGGTTACAGGCTATAGAGGACCTTAAGAAGCAGACAAGTGGAGGAAAAATTGGGAAAAGAAATGAGAACGATGCAAGAAAATTATAAAATGAGAGTCAACAGCCTGACTGAGGAAAATAATACCTTAAAAAACAGACTAACTCAAATGGCAAAAGAGGCTCAAAAAGGCAATGAGGAGAAGAATGCCTTAAAAACTGAATTTGCCAGATGGAAAAAGAAGCTCAAAAGCTCAATGAAGAGAATCATTCCCTCAGATTTAGAATGGAGTGAAGGGAAGCTTAGTGACTTGATGAGAAATCAAGAAGCTGTTAAACAGATCCAAACAAATGAAAGAATAGAAGGCAATGTGAAATATCTCATGGGAAAAACCACTGGACTTGAAAATAGATCCAGGAGAGATAATTTAAAAATTACTGGACTACCTAAAAGCCATGATCAAAAGAAAGAACGTAGAAATCATCCTCCAAGAAATTCTCAAGGAAAACTGCCTGATGTTTTAGAACCAGAGGGCAAAATAGAGGTTGAAAGAATCCACCGATCACCTCCTGAAAAAGATCCCAAAAAGAAAACTCCTAGGAATATTATAGCCAGGTTCCAGAATTCCCAGATTAAGGACAGAATATTACAAGCAGTCAGGAAGAAACAATTTGAATATTGTGGAAACACAATGAGGATAACCCAGGATCTGGCAGCTTCTACACTGAGAGATCAAAGGGATTGGAATATGATATTCCAGAGGTCAAAGGAGCTGGGATTAAAACCAAGAATCACCTACCCAGCAAAACTGAGTATCATGCTTCAGGGGAAAATATGGTCATTCAGTAGAATAGAAGATTTTCAAGCATTCTTGCTGAAAAAACCAGAGTTGAATAGAAAATCTGACATTCAGATACAAGAAGGAAGAGAAGCTTGAGAAGGTAAACAGGGAAAAGAAATCATAAGCCACTTATCAAAATTGAACTATTAACATTCTTACATGGAAAAAGGATAATTGTAACTGATGAAACTTTTCTCAGTATGAAAATAGTTGAAGGGAATAGAAATATATGTATATATACATATATATATATATCCACATCAGAAGGTATACGGGCATATGAATACATGTGGGAATGTGTGTATATATGTTTACAGGTATACATAGAGGGCACAGGACCAATTTAATAGGAAGAGATGATACTTAAAAGGTGAAATTAGGAGGTGAGAGAGGAATATAATGAGAGGAGATGGGGAGAGACAGAATGGGGTAAACTATCTCATATAGAAGAGGCAAGGGAAAATGGTTACAATGGAGGGGAAGAAGAGGAAGGCAAAAGGGAATGGGTCAACCTTATTCTCACTGAATTTGGCTCGGGGAGGGAATGAAATACACACTAAATAGGGTATCTCACCCTACAGGAGAGTAGGGGGGAAGGGGATGAATTAGAGGGGGGATGATGGAAGGAAGGGCAGGCTTGGGGGGGGGGGTTGGAAGCACCCACTTTTGAAAAGGGATGGGATAAAAGTAGAGAAGTGAACAAGTGGGAGGTGGGATAGGAGGGAGGGAAATACCGTCAGTCTTTTACAATATATCTACTATGTTAATGTTTTGTATTAGCTACACAAGTACAACCTATACTGAACTGCTTATCTTCCCAGTAAAGGTGGGTGACAAGGGAGGAAGGGAATGAATCTGGAATCCAAAGTTTTAAAATCAAATGTTTAAAATTATATATATATGTATATACTATTATTAATACTATTTTACATGTAATTGGGAAATAATTTATACAGGCACTGGGGCATAGAGATCCACCATGCACTACCGGAAAAGTCGACGGGGGTATGGGAGAAGATATGGGAGAGAGCAGAATGGAGAAGGGGATATCCTGTGGGATTGCTATTTTGGGGTAGTGGGTAAGGGAAAAACAGGGAGAAAATCTGTATCTCAAAATCTGGCGGAAATGAATGATGTAAATCAGAAGTTAATAAAACATTTAAAAAATTTTTTTAAAAAGAGTCCTCTGTACTCAGACACTTTAAGCCTCTGAATAAAGCCCTGTGATCCAAAAACATGACTGAATCAGAAAACTGAATCAGAAACTCTGACTGAGTGATCATCCTGAGAAGGTAATTGATTCACTTTGTGACTTATGGCTGGCCTTTACTTCTCATTAATTTTATTTTCTTTTATGAAAAATAGGAAACACTTGCTTGTTGCCTCCAAAAGATATACACATTCATAGGAAAAAGGTCACACAGTTGCTTCTGAATATTTAAATGTACTAAGGATAGTCAGGCAATAAGCATTTATTTGCTAAGTGCCTACCATGTGCTAAGCATTGTGCCAAGTGCTAGAGATGCAAGGATAGGTAAACAAAAACACGATCCTTGTTTTCTAGGAGTCACAGTCTAATAGGGGAGATAACATGCAAACAACTATGTACAAACACTAACATTAAGTGGGAGAGTTATTACTCAATAAACACTAAATGCCTACTATACGCTAGGCACTGCACTAAGCAAGCTAAACACACACATATATATGACCCATGCTCCCCCAAGCAGAATCCCATAGGCATAAAGAATGAGAAAGGATAATGATAATTCATTCTGCTTCCCTTCTTCTTCACTACCTCAAGAATAATTCAATGGCCAGTATCTCAAAGAGTCTAAAAAGTAGTTGATTCCCCTTGCTCTCTCTCTTGCAGTCTCTACTCAAATTTTTTTAAAATTTATTTTATTTTCAATTCACGGAACAAAAAAGCATTTCTCTAATAGTACAATAAAAAGGATGATCACACACGAAACTGCAAATCTTCCGTGTACAACTTACTATTCCCTCCAAAGATACAACAAAGTTACGATGTAAATTTCTTTCTTTTCTTCCCTCTCTTCACCCCATCATAGAGATGGCTACCATTACACACAAATAGGTATATATGTATAAAATTATACTCTACATACTTCTATTTATCAGTCCCTTCTCTGGGTGCAGACAGCATTTTCCCTCAGATGTCCTTTTTAATTTGTATATTTACAAAAGTCCAAATGGCTCAGTCATGTAAAGTTGTTCTTAAAACAATATTGCTGTTACTGTATACAATATTCTCTTGGTTCTGCTCACTTCACTCTTCATCATTTTGTGCAACTCTTTCCATGCAACCACAACTTGCTCAGCCATTCCCCACTCAACGCTGAATAACCGTATTAGCTACGCTGAGGAAAAGATTCTTGTTCAAAGGATTGATGCAACACACTAGAGCACTTCCTCTGGTTCCTTTCCAGAAGTCTGACCCTCAAGCTGCAATCCTTCACTCTCACTGAACAATCGGTTCGCATCTTTTTCCTGCTATACTCATATCCTCAGTGAGGTTTTCATGCCAATTCTTGCATGTAATCCATGGTTAGGTTGATTAGTTACAATTGATACATCTCTTGTGTATGTTCCTTTCTTTCCACACAATAACCCCCTAGATTAGGCAACTGGTGTCAAACTCAAATAGAACCAGGTTCCCTGCAGGCTGCATAATGACTTAGAAAACCACTAATTAAACATTATCTGTATCTTATTTTATTTTATTTTGATAAATATTTCCCAATTGCATTTTAATCTGGTTCCCACAAAACTCATGCCCCAAGTTTCACACCTCTGGTTTCCCACCTTCAAATCTCTCTATTCAAACCAATCCTTACTCAGGCACCAAAATAGTTTTCCTAAATCATAGATTTGCCTATATTACCCTTCTCCTACTACCTCAATAAACTGAAGTGGCTCTCTATTAACTCCACAATCAGATATAAACTCCTCTATTTGTTATTGAAGTCCTTCAAAACCTGAATCCTTCCTACCTTTCTAATGTTCTTACACTTGACTTCCCTCCCCACATTCTAAAATCCAGCTACAATGGCCAACTTGCTGTTCCTGGAACATGACACTCTATCTCTCCTGTCTCTAGGCCTCTGCCCTGGCTGTCCTCCATCCCTGGAATGCTCTCCCTAATTACTTCTGCCTCTTAGCTTCCCTGGCTTTCTTTAAGGATCAACTCAAACCCTACCCTCTGCAGCAGTGGTATTAAACTCAAACAGAAACACAGGCACTAAATGGGACATCAGGATACACGTTGACTTAGAAAATTATGTATCAGCATTTTCAATATTCTAGTGTATTTTTAATTTATTTTGTTAAATATTTCCCAATTACATTTTAATCGAACTTTGGACCATTAGGGGGTGTTTGGGGTCAACTGTGGCTTTCCAATACCTCTAGTTGCTAATGGCTTCCTCTCAGAGGTGCTTTCAATCTATTCTGTATATCTCCTTTTATGTACCTGCTTATTTTCATGTTGTCTCCCACCATTAATATGTGAGTTCTCTGAAGACAGGGATGGTTTTTGCCTTTCTTTATATGCCAAGTGACTGTATACAGCAAGCCTTTAAAAAGTCTGTTGAATGATACTTACTGAGTACAAAGATGCTGGGGATACAATACCGAAAAGGAAACAATTCTTGACCTCAAGGAACTTACATTATATTAAAGTAAATAACATGTACAAATATGAGTATATATAAGGCATGTAAAGTGAACTCACAATCATTTCAGCAGCCTACTGTCACTCAACACATTCTTTTCATTCACCTTTGGGGCACCTGCAATTTGGATTTTTTAGAACTCAAGTTCTATGATTTTGTGCCTAAGACTTAATCAAGAGAATACTAATGTTTAAAAAAAAAGAAAATGCCAGATGTATGCAACACAAAAGGATCCGGGAAGAGTAAATATATCTTCAAAAGTAAGTAGGATATACCCTAAAATACACTAAGTTTATAGGATCATGGATTTAAAGTTGGAAAAAGACTGAAGAGGCCATCAAATCCAACCCCTTAATTTTACAGATGAGGAAAATGAAATTCAACAAGGACCAGTGACTTGCCCAAGGTTATATAAGAAGCAGCAACAGAATTGGGATTCAAACCCAGGCATTCTAGCTCCAAACTCAGCACATTCCACTCTTTTATGTTGTTTGCAAGGCTCCCCAAAAAGTTTAAAAAGCACATCAATTCTGTAGGCTAATAAAGAATGTGACTGCCAAAGTGCTGAATTGTGTAATAGCACAATTATAATTTTTTATTTGAAAAATCAAAAAGAATGTAGTACTAAGTGTACAAATTTTAAATGAGTCTGGGTTTACAAAATAATATGGTTTCCAAAAATAAAAAATACTACAAATAAATAGTGTCTAAAAATGTGTTTTCAAAATGATCTGGAAAGCAAAATATGTGGGCCCTGCTTCTGAGGTGAGGGCAATCCCCCAAAATGTTCCCAACACTGTTTAAAAGGCAAACTCATACCTTTTGGGGGGAAATGTGTTAAGGGAATAGAGCCTCAGTCAACAAAGAAGTGTGATTCACTGTACTCATAATATAGGTCTCTGTTTAGAGATAGATAAACTGGGGAGAGGTTGCTGAATTCAGGAAGAGTTGAAGTGAGTCAAGAGAGGCTAAGCCAGACAGGGGAAATTATTAAGATTAAGATCAAGAAGCAGAAGGTAAAATTAATAAAAAATAATAGTTGACAGTTCTATATATAACATTATAGTTTACACAGTATTTTATAACCATTGGTTCTTTTGTCTTTTGATCCAAACAACCTAATAATGTAGATAAAAGTACATCTTACCAGTAACTTTTTTTGGGGGGGTGTGAGGGGTGGAGATCTTAAACAGATAAAGAAGCCAAGGCTCGGAGATTAAATGGCACAGTTGAAAGTGACAGAAAGTGTGTGAACCCAGACCTTCTGACTCCCAAGTTTCATATCCTTTCCTCTACACCACACTGGCTTTCCTCTCAAGCAGGGGAAAAAAAAAAAGATTAGGCAGACATTCTGAACCTAGGACCTGCCAGGTCCCAGATCCACAAACAAAAACTAGGCCACTCCAACACTACTAAAAACAATTCTATATCTCCTCACGTAGCAAAGGCTTCAGCACTGTATGGCTATCTATGCCCTGACATTGCAAACTTTCCCAGGCCAGAAGACTTGAGGGAAAGGCAATGCAGATGGAGCAGAGCACTACACTTAGTATCAGATGACATGGGTTAAGTCCCAGACCTGCCATGAACCAGCTATGTAACCTTTGGGCCACTCAACTTTGATCCTGAATTTCATATCTGTCAAATGGAAATAATATTTGCACTACCTGCTTCATCAAGTTGTTGTTTATAAAGTGATTTATAAACTTTAAAGTCTCATAAACATATGAGTTATTATTCTTCTTTAACCCATTAAAGAGACCAAGAGCAATAAGTAACTAGGAATATAAGGTGTTAAAAAAAAAAAAAGCCTAAAGAGCCACCAACCTGGACTTTAACCCATAAGATCCACCAATATGCTGAGGAATTCAACAGACTTCCCATGGTAACCCTACTTTTGACATGCAATAGCCCTGAGCCAGAGTTGAATAGAATTTTGAAATTCAGGAAAAGATGACAGGAATGTCTCACAAATTTCTATTCCTTGCCTCTCCATAGATAGATAGTGTATTTATCTATATTCTCCAGGTGCTTATAATACCATCATAACATTTACTACAAATATTATTTCTAAATCCATTTTTATAGGCTTTAGTTTTCTTTGTCCACTCATTAATATTTCTGTGGAATGAAATAAATAAATAAATAAATAAAGCGTGGAATGAAATGAAGGGAAATGGCACCCTACTAAGTGATAAAAAAAAAACACTCAGAAATTATACTTAAAGATGACCAGCATCTGTTAAGCAATCTAGTCTATGCCCTAACAGTGCAGATTTGTTCTTGAAGAAATAACTGCTCTTGTTAAGACTATCCAGTACTGTAGAAATAAATAGCCAAATTAGGGACAGATAAACTGGGGAGAGGTTGCTGAATTTAAAAGTAACTGGGCATAAGAAGGAGAAAACAAAGAAAACATATATGCAATATGATAAAACTACAATGTATAGATAGATCATGTAAGAAAAGGAAGCAGGATCTACCCCCTTCCCCAAAAAAGGGGCAATATTAAGGAACTATCTTACACTTAAACAAGGGAGAATGCTCATATATTCATGGTGAAAAAAATAACAATTGGTGGCGCAGTGAATAGAGCAACAGTCCTAGAGTCAGGAGGACCAGAGTTCAAATCCAGACTCAAACACGACACACTTACTAGCTGTGTGACCTTGGGCAAGTCATTTAGCCCCAATTGCCCTCCAAAAGGCAAAAAAAAAAAAAAAGTTTTTAAAATAACTATTTAAGTAGTATATCCTGGATTGCTGGGTTTATCCATTTGTCTGGGGAAATGGGAAGTCAAGACCAGTATGGAAACACTTTTTCTACTAAAGATTCAGCAACCTGACTACAACTTAGCTCTAGTCAGTTGCCTAGAGCAGAGGCGCCAGAAAAGCAGCCTTAACACCCCCCAGGGTCACTGGGAAATATTTAACAAAACAAAGAAAAAAGTCTATATAACATAGGTAAGAAAGTCAACATGCGACCACAAGGATTTTTATTTATAGTTTAGTAGCACCTTTTCCATTTGAGTTTGACCCCACTGGCCTGGGGAACTGAGACATAAAATGACTTGCCCATAGTCACAACGGCAACATGTAAGTCTTGAACCCTGGTCTTCTTGATTCCAACATCAACACTCTACCTATTATGAGGTGTTAGCTTTCATATGTTTAAATTAATAGTATATAGGGTTAGTCACTTAAATTTGTATTTAAGAAACCAAAACCCAACAGATGGAGAGACTAGAGAATAAGGTACAGTTTCTACGCACCAAAAAGTTGGTCAAAAATTTTTTTTGTGTTCCACTTACATAGGTTACATACTCTTATGAAGAGTTCAATCGAATTTTCAATCTAGAAACATTTACTGAGAATCTACTATGGGTGGGATTCTGAGGAAGACATAAAGATTAAGTCTTGGTCCTTACCCTTAAGAAGACAGGGAGTAAGAAAGAGAAGGCATGGACACATAAACATAGAATACAAAGTAGAATGTGAAAATGCCTGAGAAACATAAATCCCTCCCAGTCCTTTGCCTGGAGGGACTAATCCAATCATTTCAATGTTTATAAAGTACCCTTATGCAAGCACTGTCCTAAGTGAGAAAAACAAAAGTAATGGACCCTGCTGCCCATGTGGGGCTTGCAATCTAATAGAGATGGGAGCCATAAACATGTAGAGTTATAATACATGATAACTACAAGAAAACAACAAAAAAATAAATGGAAGAGGGGTTATTTGCAAAGGACCTCCATAGGATTTCAAAAGGCAGATAGGTGAAGGAAGTGAATTCTATGCACAGGGAACAAAGGGACAAAAGTGCAAAGGCCTCAAAAAGTTAACTTGTGTATCACTGTGAATTTCTCACATTTGGTAAAAGTCAAATTCTATAGTAGAATAAAAGCAGATTAAAAATCAAATGCCAACATATAAACTTAATGGTTTTGAACATTGAATATAAACAATCTCCATAAAACTGTTAATTTTTACCATTTTTAATGTCTGTGCTATTTCTAAACATTTAAATATGAACTACAATTATTGCTAGATCATAAGCTCCATTAGGACAACTGCTTTACCTCCTCAAAAGCTGTGCTTTAAAAAATGCTTGTTAAATTTAATATATGTACATATAGATATAGAATAAATATTTATAATCTAAGTGCAGAACTTGTCCCATAATCAATTACATTTGATTATTTAGGAGAATGAGGTGCCTATAAAGTGATCTCTCCAGGCAACTAAAGCCTATCTCTTCCTAAGTTCCATTTTTAAAAAGAGATTTTAACCATTTTAGATGGAAACCATTCAAAAACAGATTATACACTTGTCTGCCATCTTAAATAGAGAATGCCAAATAGAAGTATTTACATTTGATCCTGAGTATAATAGAAAGCCACTGGAATTTGAGTGGCTAGTTGGGGGGAGGGGTAGAGGTGGGGAATGGCATGGGCAGACCTACGATTTAGGAAAACAACTCTGGCAGCTGAGGAGAGGATGGCCTGGAGTGCAGAAGGAGTTGAAGCAGATACACCAATAGGCTACTATAATCTAGGCAAGCAATGATGAAGACCTGATCTAAAGTTGTGATTGTTAGAGTGAGGAGAAGAGGACATGAATGACAGGTGTTATAAAGGTAAAAATGACAAGACTTGACAATGTACTAGATGTGCTGGGTGAGTGAGAGTGAGGAATTGAGGATGACACTAAGGCTGCACAAATACAGGATAGTTGTACCTTTAACAGTAATAGAGAAATGAGGAAGTGTGTGTAGGAACAAAGTACTAGGGAAGAGGAGAGAATATGGGATTAAGAGTACATATAGAGGCATGGCTTAGGCAAAAAGAAAAGCTAATTTTTCACATGAGAGTGAAATGAAGAAGACAGTGGAAGGTCCCCACTCACTGGAAGTTTTGCAGCAAAGGCTAGATCAGATGACCATTCACTTGGGTAGGATATAGTGGAATTTCTGTTTGAGTATGAATTGTCTTAGTTGGATGAAGACACCCCCTTCCTACTATGAAATTCTGTGACTCTGTGAGTACCCACTGAGTGAGATCACAGATACATCCAAAAATAACTCATCCAAATAAGGTAACATAATTGTTTACCAAATTTTTTCATCTCACACTCCTGTTTACACACAAAGGTCTCATACTGTTGTTTTTCCCTGTTCATCCAAACACCAGCCCTTCCAACATCCTCAAATATCTGGAATTATGCACATAGATGCAGCTCAAGCAAAAAAAGTACTTGAAGGAGAGAAGCAACAGTCCCTGAATAACCAGCAACAAGCCTTTTGAACAAGAAACAAAGTCCTAAAAATTACATGCATGACTACGAGAGTGATTAGTTTCCCTGAACAGGAGGGAGAGAGTACTCTGATAGGATGGTAATATCTCCATAAGGGCATATAAAATAAAAAAAAAAAAAACCTCAGAAATGGAGGAGAAATGAGAGGAGACCAAAGAATGAAGAAAAAAAGAAAACAAAAGGAAGAAAACTGCAAACAGAAGAAGTAACAATAGAGATAAGAAACCAAGTCAGGAATGAGAAATAGCAACTGGAATATCAAACAGCAGGTCCTCTGCCAAGAAAGATAAGGTACAAAAGAACATTAGGTAGAACAACTTTGGAGTCTGGGATAGGGACAAAGAGTAACTGACACCTCAATACTAGAGCACCCTTGAAAGGTCAGGTACTGAAGTTCCATGGTGGGGAAAAGGCAAAAGGTAAAAATGGGTTATGGTCCAGCAATCTGGAGGTAGGGAAAGTATCCCCCACTCAAAGCAGTACACTCACAAACTAAGGCAATCTATGTTTGCCTCACACCATCCACATCTGCAGTTCTAGCTATTGTCCAGCACAATTAACACTCAAGATGATGGATGACCTTAGGCCATCAAGAAGAGACTCTAATGTCAGTGTTCTAAGGGAAAGGTAGGGAAGGGAAAGACTGTAATCAAAAAGCAATAATGATGTTCAGAGTGCAAAGGGTCATGTAAGCCTTTACTATCTGGAAAACTCTTATCCAGAATAGTTCCTTTCTCAAGTAGTTCCAGAGGTTAGACTTTACAATGCTGACTACAGTCAAAAGGAAAGCTTTCAGAAACCTTTAAAACTGGCCTAGCTTTCCTAGTACTGGGGAAGTTCTAAGAAAAGGCAAACCTTGCGTGACCCTGTCCTCCAGGGCAGAATAAGCTGATGGGAGGAGATGAGCAGGGAGCAGGATGGGGAAACAGAAGACTTTTCCAGTTCTATCTCATACGATTTTATTTTTTAAGTGAATTCCAACAATATGTGACTTCTATGTTCATGCTTAAGTATTAAAACACATTTTAAAGCCCCTGGGGAGACTAGAATGTAATTCTCATTGTAAATTACATGCTCCATCACTTCCTTCTTTCTTTTGGCATCAGGGTGATCCAGGTTCTGTTTTTTTACCCAAATTATCCTCCCTTGCACTTGTCCCTGATGTCTGTCTTCATCTTTTTAACACATTCTCCATGTCAGTATAGTACTAGGGCCTCACTGGGATGTGGGTGTGCCTGGGTTCTTAAAGGCTTCACCAGTGAAGCACAAACTCTGGTAGGTTATAACCAAGCAGGAAAGATGGCAAGTATAGGCCTACTGATGTCTGATATCTAAAGGCCAAACTTGCTAGGATCTAGAGGGGCTCATCACCAACGAGGCCACAGGGAAATTTTCAACCACAGCAGCCTCAAAGACAAGATATGACACAGAAAAAAAGGAGAGAAAGAGAGCACTGGATTTGGAGCCAAAACACTAGGGTTTGAATCTGTCCCTCCTCCCACACTCACTAGCTGCTAGTTTTGGAGCAAGTCACCTGACCTTTCTCAGGTGCAGTTTCCTCATCAGCAAAATGAGAGTAGCAACTTATGAATCTGAGCTATTATTGCCCCTAAGTTACATGTCTAGGACATGTTTCAACACAGGAAGTATCTATCACATTCAACAAATGTTTGCTGAGTACCTGCAATGTAAAACATCCTATTTTTACTATGTGACTAGCAAACAACAGGTGTTCAAATATGCGCAAACTAAACACAAGTTGGGGATAAGCTAAGGTGCTATCCCACAACACAAGGCCAGTCAACTGACCCTTGAGCTAAGTGGTTTTTCTAATCACAAGAATTGATTTTCACATTCCAATGGATCTCTTCACAAGAAGAGATCTCTTCTTGTAATCAGGAAAACCCAGTAAGAAGATAAACTTCCAGGGTTAGGTTGCAATCTAATGAAGAAAGAGAGCAAAGCAAATCAGCCCACATAGGGACTGGACCCATAAATGGTTTCATTAACAGATGTTTTAGTCAACTAAGCTAAAGTCACAGAATGAAGCAGGAGTTATGGCAGACTACAAATTAATGAGTTACATCAACCTCAGTGTTTACCGATGTTATCAGACGCAGCACACATTCCTGTTCTTTGGGACAACAGGTTCACAGTTATTAAGGAAAATGAAGGTGGATGGGAGAACAGGGCCTGGGAGTTATGGGGCAGAGGATGGTGCCTGGTGATGCAATGTTATAAGTTTAAATCACAACATATACATACATATGCATTTAAGAGGCTAGGACACAGTTAAAGAGGCTTTATGTTGTCAACACTTCTACTATAAGGTTCTATGAAGTAGGAAAACCAAAAATTTCCCATTCTATTTGCACAGTTCTCCTCTGAAGGCCCACAGCTTTCAGAACAAACTATTAATAATCATGAGAACAAATGATACATGCACTGTATTGCTCATACCAAATGGACTCAGAGAAAAACCTTACTTAGAACCAGGTAGGCCATTCAGCTTTATTATTAAATATATTACCTATTTCCAATAATTTAAAACCCATACAATTTTTAAAAATCCATTAATGGAAATGGTTTTAAAGGCTTCTAAATGCTTCTAAATCTTTCTAGGTTAAAACTACTAGCTTTAAAAAAAATCATATTTGACTACTTCCCTGAAAATTCTTTTAAATGGCAGAGCTTAAAAAGTTCCAGAGGAATCTCCCACAAAATCATGGCCCATCACTGTTTCCTTAGGGACTGCCAGCTGTGTCATGTTACACTTCCCTAACAAGATTCAGAACTACCACAACAGTAGGTTTTTTTCCATTTCTGCATGATCAGAAAGTAGGTAAGCAAGGAGGAAGTTTCTGATGATATCAAATTTCTAGTTTAAACATTTTCCCATAAGTAAGTGTGCCTAGCAAATACCACAAATACAGCAAATCACACTGAGTTCCCAGAATTTCACTTAGAAGAAAGCTTAGAGGTTCTCTACTCCATCTAGTTCATACCTAATCATGAGTCTTTTTTCCCACTTCCCTGATCAGCAGTCACCTAGCCTTCCAGGAGAGTGCGCCCATTACCCCAAGAGGCAGTCCAGTACACTTTTGAACAGGAATAACCATTAGCAAGTTTCCTTTCATCAAGCTGAAAAGAGCCTCCCTATAACAGCCCTAATTCTGCCCTCTGAGGTCACAAAGAACATATTGAATTCTCCTTCTACATGGCAGCCTTTCAAATACTTGATGACAGGTATCATGAACCCCTCCCCCCATAACTGTTCTTCTCTCTAGGCTAAATATTCCCAATTCTTTCAACTGATATTCTTTAGAGCACACCCCAGTCCCTTAACCTCCTCTGTGTGCACTTTCTCAACTATCCTTCCTAAAACATGATGCCCAGAAGTGAAGCTGGTGCTCCAAATGTGGTCTGACTGGCTCTAGTAGAGTACCCAAAGCACAATATGCCTCTTTTCATACAACTGAAGATTACGTGGGCTTTTTTGGCTACCATTTCATACTGCCGTTCAGCAACTGCAGTTGATTTGGAAAAAGTTCTACCAAGCAGTTCTCTTTTGGGTGATCATTTTTATGAACCTCTCTTTCCCAATCCCTGGCTCACTCCCCTCCCCTAAAATGCTCAAATTAAAGGTCACTCATCTTCACACACTATGAAATCAAACGGGTTGGTTAGTAGACTGTGGTCTGACCAACTGCTTGTCTAAGTCAAATTGATAATGAAGCTATAATTCATTAGTGGGATTCTTCATAAAAGCTTCCCTGGTAAAAGGAAGGCAGGTCCTAGTAATACTGAGCAGTCAAACTAAAAACAAGACCTCCTTGCTATGGTCATTATTTTTATTCTGAGTAACTCTAATCACTTTGCAAACACTTGACTACCAATTCTAGATGTATCAACTTCCTTTCTTGGTCAATAGGGGAAAGGGTGGGAGAAATAAAAAACTTCTCTGCTAGAAACAGAATCAAAAAGGTGTACTTTTTAAAATGGTGCCCACAATTCAGCCAAAGCAGAAATGAAAATAAATCCTTTGGAATTTTGTTTTCTTTTTTTGGAGGGCAATTGGGGTTAAGTGACTTGCCCAAGGTCACATGGCTAGTTTTTTGTGTTGTGTCTGAGACCAAATTTGAACTCAGGTCCTCCTGACTCCAGGGCCGGTGTTCTATTCACTGTGCCACCTAGCTGCCCCCTTGGAATTTTTTAAAAGAAAAAATGGCATAGTTATTTAGATCCATGCAGAAAAAAACATTGAAAACAAATACCAAAGTCTACAACTTCAGGTTGTCCAGGGAAATCTGAGGCTACATATATGTGTAGGCAATAATGCTAATGGAATACAACCTAATGTTTGTGATAGAAAGCAACACCATCATCAACTGGGACAACACCATACACTCAGTAGCAGATTGTGTTGTAAATATAAAGTAAAAAGACAGACCCTTACTTCACTCTGCTCTCTTTGCCCCTAAACCCTTCAAATCTTCCTCAGACAGCTTTTCTTAGGAAAATAACCTTTCTTCCTCCATTAGAGGTTGCATCTCTAAGACCAGAATGCTAACTGACGTGGCATAAATACCTAGTTTGTAGGGTATAACTATTAAGGAAATAACTAGGTTCCATAATGAAGACTTAGCTGCATTTAAAATACCTGAGACATATGAAGGCAAGCCCTTAGGTACTCCTCAAGAGTCTCTACATGGTAGTCTCGGCAAAACTGACTTGAGCAAATCAGATCATTCTCCAAACTGCCATACCGGTCCAAAAATAGCACTCTTCCCCTTAACATTCATATTGACTTCAATATGAATCCTTAATATGGACTATAATTATTCTTAATAAGATAAAAATGAAAAAAAGTAGAGAAGTGATGAGATCTATAATCACTGAAAGCAGTTTGGCCTGTCTTTCTGCATAAAACCAAGAAGATTAAGAACATCAATATGCATTTGGAGCCTCTCCATTAGTATGTATACCTGGGACAGACAGTACAAAGACAGAGTGAGTTGGACCCAGAGCTGAACAAGGGGAGGAGAGTTGGCTGAATTGCTTCCAGGAAACTGCTAAGCTAATCTCCTGACTCCAAGCATTCCCTGAAAATAAAAGGCCTATCTTCTCATCACTAACATTCTACCAGTGTTGTAAAATTAAAAATCTGTTTTATGTGGAATGGATAGATACATGGCTAGGTGTGTACAGGGTGAAAAATACAAGTAATAAGACAATCATCAAGAAACTGCTTAACAGGAAGACAGGGTTGGTTATATGGCAAGCTGGAGAGAAAACAGTTGGAAGGCCAGAGATACCCCCCTCCATACACTGAGGACATCAGGAAAAAGAGAGGCATGCCTCCAGCATGTTAGATGGACACCTTGGGGAAAACAAGAAGTCATACAAAATGGGCTGGAAATGAACAGCTTTCAATCTACATTGTTGGAGGGAATTCTCAAAGAGATGAAATCATTTGGGTATTTGAATTTATTTAAATTGGAAAAAAATATTTAATAAGTTCAGAGTAAATGTATTTGATTAAAAATGACAAACATCATTATTTTCAGTACAAACCTACACATACTTTTCTTCACAAAGAGATCTCAATTTAGGAGTACAGACCATATTGTACTATACATTCATAAGATTAAGAACTGAAAGGAGCCTGAAAGCTTTATTTTATAGATTACAAAACTGAGACACTAAAAGACATGAAGTGATTGCCACAGCCACTGAATCCACAGAAGAACAAAATCGAAATGTCTGAGAATTGTATGGAATCTCAAGCCCTCCTCCAACCTGGACCTAAAAAGAATTCCCACTATAACATATTCACCAAGTGGTCATCCAGTCTCTGCTTAAAGACCTTCAATAAGGGGGAGTACAACACCTCTCCAACTAGCCCATCCTAGTCTCAGACAACTCTTAATTATTGGAAAGTTTTCCCTAACATTGAGTTTAAACATACTTTTTTTTGCAACTTTCATCCATCACTCAGTTTTTTCAGTTGGGGTCAAACAGCTCAAGAATTTAAACCCAGAACTGAATGTAATACTGTAGCTGAGGACTGAACAGAGGTAAGCTCAGTAGGTCCTCTTCACTCTTGGAAGCTATATTACTCAATTTAGCCCAAGATTGCATTAACTTTTAATTTTATTTTACTTTTTCCAATTAAAAATTTATTCTCTCCTTCCCACTATCCTCCATTTGGAGGTAAAAATGCTTATAACAAGTATGTATCGTCAAGCAAAACAAACTCCCACATTTGCCACATCCAAATTTGTATGTCTCATTTTGTACTCTAAGTCCATCACCTCTATGGCCAGAGAGGTAGCTGCAAACTCCATCAGCCCTCTGAAACCATTTTTGGCTACTAACTAAACTACATTACATTAAACTACTAATATTTACAATCCACTAACACCACCAGATCTTTTTCAGGCAAACTACTGTCTAATTATGTCTCCCTCATCATTACTTGTCAAGTTAAATTTTTTCTATACCCAAGTAAAAGACTACTTCTATCCCTACTGATTTTCTATTAGAAAATCTAACTATTAGAGTTAGTTCAATATTCTAGCCAGTTAAGATCTTTTTTAGATCCTAGTTCTGTCAACCAATGTGTTAATTATTCCTCCTACCTAAATTTGATGAGCATACAAACTATGCCTTTTTCCAAGTCAATGAAAAAAATGTTAAAACAGCAGAGGGCCAAACAACAGATCACTGGGGAGACCTCCTTCCAAGTTGACGCTGAACCATGAATTACTACTTTGAGTCCAATTGTATAACTAGTTATGAATACAAAGAACTGTGTTTTAAACTATTCTATAGTTCTCCATCTTTTCCATAAAGGCAGTAGGAAGTAATATATTAAAAACTTAGCTAAAAACTAGAAAAAAATTTTCAACAACATTCCCCTCATCTACTTCTTTAGCAAGCCTGTCCAAAAAAGGAAATTAATTTCATCTGTCATGACTTGTTTTTGATAAAGCCATGTTAGCTCTTTATAGCCACTGATTCCCTTTCTTTAATTAAATTTTCTTTTTCTTTTTAATTATCAAGCATTTTTCTCTCCTACTTCCTCTCTCCATTGGAAAACAAAAAACAAATTTGTTCCCTGTAACAAATAAGTATATCCAAGCAAACAAATTCCCATATTGGCCATATCCAAAAATGTGTCATTCTGCATAACAGTTCACCACCTCCCTGGCACTAGATGGACAGCATTCACCCTCAGGTCTCTTCAATCATGATTGATCATTTCATTGCTCAGAATAAAGTCTTTACAATATTGCTATTATAACATAAATTCTTCTCAGACTTCTCAATTCACTCTGCATCAGTTCATACAATTCTTCCCAGGTTTTTCTGAAACCATCTCTTACCTCAGAATGGTATTCCATTACATTCATATACCATAATTTTTTCAGCCATTCCCTAATGAATACTTACACATATACCTATACTTAATTTCCAGTTCTTTGCCCAAGAATAGCTCCCTTTGAATATATTCACCATCTCTTTAACAATCAGTTCTGATATTTTCCTAGGAATCAATGTCACACTCAGAGACCTGTAATTTGTAGATTCCTTCCTCTTTACTTACTGAAAATTCAGACAACCTTGGCCCTTCTCTGATCTTGTGGTACCTTTCTCATTATCCACAATTATTCAAATGTAAGTGAAAGATCACATCTGCCAATGTGCTAGGGTTTTTATTTTTGTTTTTTATTGCCCAAGGACATAGTTCATCTGGGTGAGGTAACTTAAATTCATCAAGGGAAGAAAGGTGCTTTCTTATTATCATCTTATATTCCATGGCTATCAATTTCCTATTAGCCATTTTTGTTCTGATATTTACAATGCAAGCAATTCTCATGGGCAGAGAAAACAGAAGCAAAATAAAAACTGGGTAGCTCTGCCTCCTCTATGCTGTCAGTTATCATTGTCCCATCTACTCTAAGCATAAGTCCTATCCTTTCTCTACTCCTCCTTTTCCCCCAATTTTGCTAAAAACAAATAAACGAATAATAGGAATTTTAAAAAACACTTTTGTTTTCCTTAGTTTCACCCTCTAACTTGAGCTCATTCTGCACTTTAGCATTCCCTAAATCTATTTTTATAGGACCATGCCACACCTTCACATTCATTCTGTTATCTAATCTCGCTTTCATCTTCTGTATAATTCTTCTTTAAATCTAACTTTGTAGGATAATTCTCCATGCCTCTCACTGACCTCTTCAGACAAATCTCATGGTTATTCTTTATTGGAACTAATTCCATTAGTACGTTCAGAATTTCACTTTTGAGTATCCCTCTTGGGTTGACTTTCCCTGTAGCATTTTAGTCCATGATAATTCTACCTATGTCTTCACTTAACCTCTTTGAAATCTGCTTTTCCAAGGACAACCTGGATATATTTACATTTCAGCAAGATATATGGCACAAGCTCTCCTGCTGTTCTTGTAGACAAGATGGAGAAAAGTAGCCTAGATGATAATAATCAGGTGAAAAAAGAAATGAGGCGGATTTAGAGTCAATTCTCAGTTACACCTGCACTAATACAACATGAATAATCTAAAAATAAAATAGTTTTTAAAAACTACAAATGTTTGGTTTTGTAATAAACACTGGTGGAATGTGTGCATCTGATATCCTGGAAACTCACATTTCCAATAAAATAATGAAGCTACACTGTAAAAACCTAATTCCAGAAGAGGTGGAAAGCTGTCTCAGCCCAGTTCTCTGCTGTCTCCACTTCTGAGGAAAAAACACATCACCTCTTGGGCTGATTAAAAAGTGCCAGCCTAAACACAGAGGTCCTTTCCCAAGCTAAATTTGCCTGTTATCTGTCTTATGTCTTGTTTTGTTCTGTTTTGTTTTTTCTGAAGGGTGGAGAAGTCCATGTTATTTGTTGTTATTGTTTTGTCTTGTCTTTCGTTCTCCACAAGGACTAATGACATGGGGGGAGGTGGGGATGTTTTGACTTGCAAGTGATTGGATTTAATTGAGACAGAGCTGTGCAAAGTCACCAGCCTCACTCTCTCCTCCAGAGACATCTGGGTCCAGTTTAGATCTGAAGACTGCAGATTGCCCAAGATGCAGTGGGAGACCTTGGCCTATTTAAACAAAAGTCTTTCCCAGGTCTCAGTTTGTCTGAGGCAACACTCTTTCAGTGATTTAAGGCTAGGTAAGAATTGAGGCAAAAGATGGTCTAGTTTGCCTACTCAAAGAAATCGGTCTGGGAGGGGAAGACCCTAAGAGTTTTTGGCCAGAACAGAAACAATTGCTGGCTGCAATCACTCTGAGCCAAACAATGGGCAAGTGAGGCTTAGACTGGGACCTACTGTTGGCCAGTCAATGAGAGCCAGGGTGAGGACCTTTTTTAATCATACCCCTAAGAACCTGAGGGACCTCAGACAAGTCACTTCTCCCTGGGTCTCAGTTTCCTCATCTATAAAATTAGAAGACTAAACTAGTTGATCTCTGAGGTATTCTATTTTATAATTTTATTTTTCATCTTTCTATTTAGTGTCAAAATCTGATTCCATCCCCAGAATTTGGGGGATAATAATACTGATACAAATTAATGCATTTTTTAAACAAAATCATCACATTAATTTAAATTACAATTATAATATCTTTTCTCATCCTGTCAGCTGATAGTGCCTTCTACCCATCCAATCACCCTGTGTCTATTTTATGCCCATTTTGTCCTAATGGTAACCAACAATATTACCATTGACAATAATATTTAACTGGAGTATTCTTCTTCTATAGTGAGACTAAGCTTTAGTACCTTAATAAGATGGTCGGAAGAAGTCTGTCAGCTTAGCTGTGTAATATACAATGTACACGTATAACCAATTACAATTATAACTATAACTATGAAGCCAAATTTTAAGAAGTCAAATTTAAAACACCTATATTATACAAGTATTTTATGGATCAAGCTGTGGGAAAGTAACAAAGAAAATGCTGGCCCACACTGACGAACCTGAAAAAAAACAGGAGCCCCGACATTTAAGTAGAACAATAAAGTCCACCCTTTTGGAAGTATTTAACAATTCCAAAGAGAAAAGGCAGCTAAAAGAAATGAAAAGGAGACAGGATAAAACGCAGCAACATTTCTCTTGTAAACTGTTAGGGCTAAATAGAAAATAAGCCAAGAGAATGAAGTCAGAACATCTTTAATTTCGCTATCCTTAATGATGATAAACTCTATTATGGTAATCTCTCAAAGGGAGAATCACATTGGATGACTTTTATAGAATGGCCATGGACAAAAATCACACGAAATGAGAAGGCCAAGGAGAAATCATCTGCACTGTAGGACAAAATATTCATGACGTAACAGGCTCAGGTATAAAAGTATTTCTGTCAATATGAGCTTATTCCTGGATAGATAGGCAATGACCTAGTCCAGGCTTTATCTTTCCTTTGTTAAGAGATTTTAGTAAATAGATTAAAATGATTAATCATTCCCTATGGAAGACAAGTGGTATCCTGGATAATTCTTTCCTACTGACCTTTCTACTTAAAACACAAATCATTCTCTCTGGGCTCCAATTTCCACCTTGGGAAAATAAGGGGGCTGGAAGAGATGCCTTCTTTCTGTTAATAAAATGCATTCAAATACTATATGATTTAAGTAACTTTTATTCAGCACCCTTAGTACAAAATCTCACCATAAAGTAAAATGCCTTAAACATCATTAGCTTCTCTGGCTTTCTAAATGATGCCACAGGCACAAAGGAATAAACCAATAAGGAGAGCACAAGTGGCAAGTAAAACAACTAAGGATCAATTTTTAAGTAAAAAAAGGTCATCAAAGAACCAGGATGCTTTCAGGCACCCGTTTTTAATCATTTGTCAAAATCACCTTGTTTGGTCTAGCATCAGCGCTCATTTTAAACACTATGATTTTAATTTATTTTTACAGAGAATGGGTTTTTTTTAGTCTTTTAAATAGATGCCTATTTTTGTTGTAAAGAAAATAGAGGGGCACTTATGTGTTTATGCATTCCTTTAATAAAGTGGAATGCATTATACACTCCCCTTTGAGATCTGTCACATAGCCCACAGCACACGCAGTGTGCTTAACTGCATTTTGATATTTATAAACTATAAATAAGAGTTAATACATAGATAATTTGCTTGACATTGCTTGTCTTTCAAAACCCCAAGTACATAGAGCATTCTATTCATTATCCTTAAATTACATACTGGCACCAGAAATGAAGCATATCAAAAAGCTCCATCATAAATCTTAGAGTCCCCTACATGGCCAAGCTACTCACATAGAATAAGATACTGAGCCTTTTCCTCCATTCTCATCTATTAAAAGAATGCTATCACAAAGCACACAAAAGACTGGAATTTAACTTGAATAAACTTAAAACAATATGTAAAGACTATTGTAAAAAAAAAAAATGTTGAAAGTACCAAGGAACCAAAAAGATCACTGTTAATGTTTGATTTTTTTAAAGCAAAATGTTCTCTAATTTTTTCCTGTATATTACAGAATTTTCTTGTAAAATAATAAAAATTAAAAATCCTAAAGGTGTTAAACACATCATTCAACCTTTTTTATTCTAATTTTTAAAATTTTCTCTATAAAATGTTAAAAAATGTTTTAACATTCACTTTTCAAAATTTTAAGTCCCAAATTCTCTCTTCTTCCCTCCCTTCCCCCTCCTTAAGAAGGCAAGCAATTTAATATAGATTATCTCAAAAACATGCAAAACATATTTCTATATTAGCCATGCTGTAAAAGAAAACACAGACAAACAAAAGGAAAAAGAAATTTTAAAAGTATGCTGCAATATGCATCCAGACTCCAGAATCTGGAGATGGATAGCATTTTTCATCATAAGTCTTTCAAAATTGTCTTCAATCAGTCAACCTTTTTATTTCTGTTAAACAAATATTACGCTACAAAAATGTAAAATTACATTTACTATCAGCAGAAACCACTCTGGAGTGCCTAACATTTTTACAAGAAGGTACTATGAAATGGCTGTTTACTGGGAAATGACTAATATCAAAATGTATCAATAAATTGAATTTTTTAAAATTATAATTGCTTTTTATCTTTCACATGTTCTAGAAACTGAAAGAAACTTGTGTGGTAAAGTGGGCTTATTCTCAAGGGATTTTCTTAAAAGTTTTCAGTTGTTTTAATTTCACACACTGAACATAAAATTTCTTTCATGAATTTACTCAAAATGAATTACTGAATTAACTTCCTTTGTCAAATCAATATTTAGTTCAAAATTAAATGCTATGAGTTGGTCCCTCAAAAACCCTTTGTATGAACTGTGACTGGAGGAAAATGTTTAACTCTAGTACATTACTCACAAACCCAGCATCAGTCCCTCAGCACACAATTGCCTGGTCATACCCTGAAGGCAACTTCAACCTAACTGTAAGTTTAGAAGGCATAAAATTGCTATCTTCAAGCGTTGGTAATGCTGTCATTTGGGAAAGAGATTTGATACATTTCCTGTGGTTCCAGGACTAAGGGCCATGGGTAGAGGAAGACTCAACATTAGAAAAATTCCTAACAGAACTATCCAAAAGTAGAACAGGCTGCTTCAGAGCAATCTCCAGCATGGGAATCTTTGGAAGGAAGCTGGATAATCATTTGTCAGGGGTGCTGTCAAGGAGAATCTTGCTCAAAAATAGACTGGACTAGATGACTTCTGAATTCACTTTCAAATTTGAGATTCTAGTCCCCACCCCATTAGTCTATAATACTGAGCAGGAAGCCTGAAATATTTCCTACAGTCCTGATAATCCTAGGTCTAAGAGAGTTGAAGATAGATGCACTTCTACTCAGTCTCTATCTCATCAGGATGACTGACAAGTTTGCTGAAATGTTGGCTCTCACACCTTCTATCTTGCATTCCCTGTGAGTAGTATGTCTAGAAATAAGGCTGCTCTCTTGGATACTATATTCCACAGTGCTGACATGTGACTAAAAATGCTCTGTTCTCAAGTCTACAAATAAATTCATGAAGTCAGGCAATTTTGTGCTGAGGAAAGGATAACTGCCTCCTTCCAAGAAAGTCAGTAAGGGAAAAAACAAACAAGAAAAAAAACACCTTTCTGGATATATTTCTGTCAAGATCTTCAATGGGAACAGACTGACTAGACACCTGTATTTTTAGAACATGGGGGAAATGCCATTTGATTTCAAAGGACATAATCATTACCATGCTGAAGAAAGATAAGAAACTTGACTGGGTTGGTAAGAAGCACAGTACCTTAGAGAAGAGTTCTAGAATTAAAGCTAAAGAACTTGAGTTCAAATCTCAGTTCTAGTGCTCATTACCAGGATAATTCTGGGGTGTTGCAGCAGGCACCCCAGCATCCCAACAGGGTAGCTGCCAACACAGGTTCTTAGATTTGCTTTTCTAAAGGAAAGCAACTCAAAATGGGTTAACAATCTTGCTTTAATCAATCAAACATATCATTTACCTAGTTTAGGGGAAAAGTTAGCACCCCGAACTTCAGAGTATACAGAGGTTACAAGCAGAAGTTACTTCAAGAAGACAGAGAGACAAACAGATCAAGCAGACAGGCCTCCAACTGTCTGACCATTACATACATCCATACCTAGTCACAGTTACCAGAGAGGGAAGCATCAACATCTGGGTTTTCAAAGCCAGGGGGCTCTCAATGGCTGCCCAGAGTCTCATCTGGTCAAATCACATAACACTTCTCAAAGTAAGCCCAAAACAAAATCTCACATCAGGGATTATATAGCCTTCTCCTGGGTCAGAGAAGGTAACAACCCTCTTGACCCACTGCCCAATCATAAAGCACCAAGGTGTAGGTGTTCCTGAAAACAAGCCTCCCACCACAGACTCCAGGTGCACTTCACCTAGGGACAGGGAAAATCTTAAAAATTTACATTCCTATAACATGGGTAAATCATGTAACATCTGAGGATCTATCTGCAAAACATATGCAAAACAGGGGGGTGGATCAGATCAGAAGTGTCAAACACAGCAGACCAATCCAGATTAAAATGTAATTGGGAAATATCTAAGAAAATAAATAAAAACACAGAAAAATATGTAACATTACATCTTAAAAATAAGTCAGCAATGATGACTGCAGGGATCCCTATGAACCAATTAGGGATCCACAAATTTGTGGCCCCCATTTCTATTTGAGTTCGACAACACAGATGACTCTGAAAGTCCCTTTCAGCTATCAATCCACGATTCAATGAAATACTACAGCTATACTCTGTTGTTTCTGACTGGTAAGATTCCATTCAAAGATTCTAACAGTCAACCACAGACATCCCAAATTACAGTGTCCTTTTAGGCCACAGTAGAAAAGCAGAATAGAAAACAGTATTTTTATTTCTTCAAGGCACATAAAAGATGTGCTAGGGACATGTCCTTTACCAACTGAATTCTCAGCCCTCCTTCTGACCTTGAAATACTCTTGCCATGATACTTCAGTCAGGCTCCCAGATTTTCTTTACATATTCCTACTTATTTCAGTCTCAGTCCCTCTATGTCCTATTCAAAACTCCCTCTATCTTCTCATCCCAATTCTGCCTTTAGGCTTTCTCTGAAGCAGTGTTTTATACACAGAATGATTTTTCCTTTCAGCCTAACAAGCCATTTCTCTCCCATCATTTAAAATCTCACTTTTTTGACAAAGCCTTCTAAGGCTTTCCTTTACCCTCTTCAGGCAGGAAATGAAATTGCCATGGTTCCTCTCTTTAATGAGCTGTTGTTGTTTGTCCTTCGTTCTAGAGGAGGAATGACGTACAAGTGAACTGAATTTAAGTGAGGGAGGACTGTGAAAAGTTACCAGCCTCACTTTTTCCTCCAGAGACTCTGTGTCCAGTGGTCAGATATAGAACAGGACAACTGGGAGGGGTGGCCCAGGATGCAGTGGAGGACTTTAGTCTTTTCAAGCTAAGGTCTTTAACAGGTCTCAGTTTGACTGAAGCAAAACACTCATTGAGTGATTAAGGCTTAATAAGAAATGAAAAAGACAATGATCTCCTGACTTAATTTAAAAAAAACAAACAAATTTGATGTGGAAGTAGAAGACCCTCTAAGTTTCTGGCCAAAACAGAAACATTTCCTATTTACATTCAATCTGAGCCAATCAGGGTTCAAACAATGACCAAGTGGGGCTTAGCCTGGCACCTATTGTTGGCCAATCAGAGAGCTAGAGTGATTTTTTTTTTCTTAAAGACCAGCCTTAACCCTAAATCACTGATTTAGAGTGATTTTAAGGAGCAGAGTAGGGCAGAAAGAGCACTGCATATAAGTCAAGACATGGGTTTGAATCTCAACTCCTTTATTAGTTAACTGTGACCACGGGCAAACCCATTTGCCCTCTCTAAATCTCAGTGTCTTCATCAGTAAAATAAGGACTGTAATATTATGTTACAAATGATCATAGACTAACTTAAGAATCTAACTGCTATTTTAATAACACAAGAATTGCCAAAGAAACAAAGTGGGAACTAAAACAACAGGGACTTCTCTGACTACCCTCTGACCTGAAGCCACTGTAAGCTACCCATAAAGAAGAAAACTGTAGAATCGAGTCTCAGATGCAGAAGGAAGTTTTCTGTTAACAAAGCCATCTCTGACATACAGTCATCCAGTCTACTTGAATGTCTCTACTGAAAAGACCTTCTTGTCTGATATTTGTCAGAATGGTGTATTAGGAAGATTACTAGACAGCAGTGCATAGAATGCTGAGACTGGAGTTAAGGAAGATCTGAGTTCAAATCTAGCTAAATTATTTGCTGTGTGACCCTGGGCAAGTCACATAATCTGTTTACCTCATTATGCCCACCTGTAAAATGAGAATAATAACAGCACATTCTTCACAGAGCGGTTGTGAAGATCAAATGAGACATTTGTAAAGCACTTAGCACAATGCCTAGCACATAGCAGATGCTGTATGTTTATTCCTTTCCCTTCTCTTTCCATTTGAGAAACGTGTGAAGGACTGTCAAGAAGATAGACTAGAGGTAAGGTAATACATTAGGCCTATTTAAGAGAATGCAGGTTAGAAACAATGTAGTTCTAAACTATACATTGTTGAAATGCTCATAGTGACACTGCTAGTGCGCAGTGTTGGCAAATCTCAATTTCTGTACCTGGCAGGCAAGATAAAGTCAGCCCATCCCATTCTTTCCTCAAACAGTTCTTAGTTCAAGTCCAAACATTACCAAAGATTTTATATCTTTAGGAGTAAGAGTATCATATTAAATGATGGTCTAATTATAGATGTGACTACATGAGGAATTCTGCAGCACCTCCTAAAGATTTTAAAAGCATTAATATTCTCCATATATACATACACATGTGCATGTGTGTGAATATATGTATATATACATATATTCCACAATGGATATGACTTTTGATATATTATCTAGGATTTTTCAACTCAAGGTGGCTTTCTAAAAATTCATCCTTTATAGTTTTTTAAGTTGTTCTACATGGGTAGGAATTGAAGAATTCTTTCTTTCTAAAATCAAATTCTGCAATTTGTTAACCTACTGAGGCCCAGCAGCGGTGATATGCTAGCTTCAATTCACACCAGTTCAGGGGATGGTTAAATTTTCAGGGTAAGCATTTACAGATGGGAAATTGGCAAATGCTACAATCAGGGCTTGATTTATTGTCTAGACATAAGAAAATTCTTTTTTAAATGTTAATACAGATTAAACTGAAAAGTGTGGCATGTGTACATTTTTTTTTGCAAAATTAAACATTTACCAGCACACCCCCTACCAGACACATCAAAAAGTTTATATATGTTCAATTATGATATCAGATTATGCATATTTTAAACATAATACAAAATAGTAAGGTTCTTCCTTAGTTAAGACAGAGACCTATTTAAAAAAAAGAGAAACTTCATGTAACTACTTAATCTATAAGGCTAAATAGTACAGAGCATAAGCAGTTAGATATCTATTGCTTGTTCATTTGCCTGTTAAACAGTTTGGGGAATACTCAAAGCATCTCCCTATAAAAGTAGTTTTATAAATAGGAGTTAGGTCTCAGGTCAGGCCGCAAAATCCTTAAGGGCAGTTAGGAAAGAAATAAGTGAAAATCTGTCTCCGAGAGCTCCCACTTCCCCATGACCTCCTCCCTACTACAACTGTGGCCACACTGAGAAGAGGAGGCAGTTATGTCACAGTCCAGACCCTTTCCCTCATCTCAGAGAGCACATTGCTGCTCTCCATGATACCAGTAGGGCTCATATGCACTACCAGACCAGGCTGCACTAGCAGAAGTTAAGCTAAATCCCATCTCAAATCCCTTGCACTCTGTTCTGGCTCATACAAGCTGAACACTCACAAATCTGGTCAGGTTAAGTGCATGACAGGTTAGAGCAATGCTTCCCAATGGCATTTGATGAAACCCTGCTATTCCAGCCAAGAGGAACAGAGATTGCACCAAAAAATTTCAACAATATTTTCTCCTTAAGAAGTAAGGAATTGGGGGTGGGGGGGTGGCTAGGTGGCGAAGTGAATAGAGCACTGGCCCTGGAGTCAGGAGGGCCTGAGTTCAAATCCGGCCTCAGACACTTAACACTTACTAGCCATGTGACCTTGGGCAAGTCACTTAACCCCAACTGCCCTCCCTAAAAAAGCAAAAAAAAAAAAAAGTAAGGAATTGTAGGTACATCACATGAAACAATTTTTGAGCAAATAAGTTTGTTTGCCTCTCTTTCATTCTCAAAAGTCCCTAGCTCCCTTTCATTCCACATCCAACTTCCCAAATCAGATTGTATAAATTCTGTCAGAACACTTCCAAGCCAGGGAGAGAGTTCAAGGGTCAAATGAGCTTGGAAAGCAATAAACTAGAACATGATCTATACTCATAAGAAATGTGACTTTATTAAAAGCAAAAATGTCATTTAATTAGCTACTAACATAAACCTATTCTGTCTTCTGTGTTCTCAGGATTATGAAGGCTAATGCCCTTGCCTCTACTACACTGGGATATAATTTCTAGAGGGGAAGAAGGTGCAGGACACACATAATCCACAATTTCAAATTTTCTCTCTCCCTCATTAAGGGAAAAATCCTATATAATGGCAGAAAAAAAGAACTAGAGAAAAAAGCAGGAAAAATATTCTGTGCAACAGTGGACATGGTAACATTTTTCATAATGCTAGAAATAACATTTTTCTTGTGGATTGAGCTTACTGCAGAGCTTACAAAACACAAAACACGTGGAAGACAACTGTACACAGATGTGCCGAGGAGTTCAGAAGGAAGATTCAAATAAAGCACAGCTGGACAGCTCTAAGGAGTGCTACACCCATAATAAACTAAAAACAAGTATAAACCAAGATGCAGCAGGTTAGTCCTGACCTCAGTCTTGACAGGCAATGTCAAATTAAAGCATGTAGAAGTACAACTAAAGAGAGAAGAATGAGCTACTCTGCTAAGTTCCAAAGTAAGAAAGGATTGATGATGAATCCAGTTTAATCATTCCCTAACATATAAATGGCTAAAGGCTATGAAGCAGCAATCTTCAAAAGAAATGCAAGCTAAGCTATCAATGATGCAGAAAAAATGCTCCATATCACATGTAGTAAGAGTAATGCAAATTAAAACAATTGTGAGGTTCCACTTCACGCCCATCAAATTGTCAGAGATGACAAAAAAAGAAAATGAAAATTGTTGGAGGGGATATGGGAACACAAGGAACTGTGCTGAATGCTGGGGACTTAATAAGAGTTCAAGTCATTCAGAAAAGCAATACGAAACTATATCCAAAAGTCACTAAACTACACATAATTGTTGATCCAATGGTGCCATCACTATGCATACACACCAAAGAGATCAAGAAAGAGAAAAGACCTGTACATACAAAAATACTGATAGCAGCACTTCTTATTGTAGTAAAGCACTAGGAATAAAGTGGGTATTGTCAACTGGGAAATGGCTAAACAAATTATCATACACAAATGCAATGAAATATCATGCCATAAGAAATTACAGAAGAGAGAGATTCAGAGGAACCTGGGAAGAGGGTGAAGTGACCATAGCCAGGAGAAAAATTTATACAATGACTACATTGTAGTCATACTAAGATATAAGACCTCAGATGGATGCAATGACCAATAAGGACCCCAAAAGATTGCTCATGAATCATGCTTTCCACCTCTTAGCAGGCTTATATACCCTTTTAGACATGGTCAATCTGCTGATAACACCTATTTGTTACAAGTAAGTCCTTTTTGGGGAGGGAACAGTAACAGAGGGTAATATGGAAAAGAATAATAGTAAGGCAAAAAAAAAGAAAATAACATCAATGAATTTTTTTTAAAATAAAAGAAAGCAGAAGGAAGTTCAGAAGGTGTCACAGATAAGCAGGGCAATATTAAAGGTATATTAAATTTAATGAATACATCAAAATATCAAGCTATACATAATATTCATGGTTTCAGACAATTCTTTTTTGTTATTTTTCATACTCTTTATGAAATATTCAAGATTATTGATGTTTAACAAGTTCACAATAAAAAAGAAATTTTTTTTAAAGTCCATCTTAAAATGACAATATAACAAATGCTAAACCAGGCCTCCTAAAAGATATTAACAAAATGATTGTCGGCCTCAGACACTTGACATAAAAAACTAGCCATGTGACCTTGGGCAAGTCACTTAACCCCAATTGCCCTACCCTCCCCCCTCCAAAAAAAAAAAAGCAAAAACAAAAACAACAACAAAAAAAGATTATCATTCTCCCATAATTCAAACTGAGGTCCTGAGAGCATCATGGGGAAAGATCATGTTATCCTAAATCTTCACACAGGCCTTCACTGGTTAAAGGCAATGAGGTATGGTAAAAAGAGCAATGAGGTAGGAGTCAGGGAATGCTCTGTCTCTTATTCATGAAAAAAGCCTCTGGGGAAGTCATATCCTAAGATTTAAGAGCTGCAAAGAAATCTTAAAGGTCATCCAGTCCCCTTCACTTGACAGAGAGGGAACATGAGACCAAGAGAAGTTAAATTACTGGCTCCAGGTAAAAAATGTAGGAGAGACAGTCAAGTGCAGATTGAAATTCAGGTCTACTGAACTATCTTGTCTACTTCTCTGGATCAAACTCTAGAATGGGAGTAATCCCAGCCTTGCCTACATCATAGGGATTTCTCTAAGGATAAAATGAGGTAATATTAGATAGGAAGATATTATATATATTGAAGTTATTATCTTCAATTCTTTCTTAAAATATTCATTCATTCAAAACTTGAGCAGCAATGGTATTTGTAAAACTCAATTCCTAACACTGAAGAGATAAAAAGTTTAGATGAGACAGTCTCTCCCAGAGATTATAGTTAGGTAGGAGAATGTAACAGAAATATGACTATCAAATATCAATATATTGGAGAGGTTCTCATAAAGTGAGGTTGTGAAGAGGGGAGGAGGGTCATTATCAACTGCTAGATCAAATAAAGGCTCCAGGGAGGGCATCCGAGTTGGTGTTTCAAGTGGGTAGAAAAGGGTAAGAGGGGAGGGAGAGTAATCCAGGCATAAAGGAACAATAATGAATAAAGGCATGAAGGCAAGAGTGAACATGTTCAGGGAATCAAAAGGGGTTTAGTTCAGCTGGAATATAGAGTAAATGGAACAGAGTAATATGAGACTAAACTTGGAAAAGTTGGGTAGCAACAGATTGTAGGAAGCCTTGAATGCCAGGGGAAAACAAAAAAAACTAACTGAACTTTATTCAACAAGCACTGATTCTAGGGAGCCACTGAAGATTTCTGAGTAGATGAGTCATATGACCAGGTCTATAGCTAAGATTACTCTAGCAATGGTGCAAAGGACAAACTATAGTGTGGGTAAGAGCAGGTTCAGGAAGATCTGTATAATTAACTCCCAATTTATTCAGCAGTTGATGATTCAGCTAAAACGGCATGTTTCTCAAAATACAATTGATACGAAAGTTGGGAAGACTAGTTAATACATGTGACAGCAGAATCAGGATCCAAAAAGGCCTTGACAGGCTAAATAAATGCACTAAATTGACAAAGCTTAAACTTAATGAAAACTGCAAAGTCCCACACTTGTGTTTAAAAAAAAAAAAGTTAAAAAGTACAAGATGGTGGAGACATGGATAAAACACCTGGAAGTTTAGCTATCAACTCAATGAATGTAATATAAGCATCAAAAAAAGTTATAATGTTATCTAAGGCTATATTAATAGAAGAATAGTTCTCCTCTCCCCTGCTCCTCTTCCTTTAATTGTCCACAATATGGAACTTTCTCACTTTAAAAAATATCTGTTGTATTTATTAAAAATTTCTAGTCATGAGGGGCCTTTCTTCAGCAGTCTTGACCTGCACATTCCTTTGCAAAGGTCAGTCTGCACTGCCTCTCCCTAAACCTGCTCAGCACCATGCAGGAATATTTAATGACAAAGAAAAGACTGTATATACATTTTTAAGATGAGGAGGCATGGGATGCAGCTGACCTGCATTTAAACTCTGATTCTGCCACTTACTACCTATATGACTTTGGGCAAGTCATTTAACATTTGTTGGGCCTCTTTTTCCTTATCTGTAAAATGAAGAGCTGAACTAAAGAGCCTCTAAAATCCTTTCCTTCTTTACATGATGACACAACAATAGATACTGTGCACATGGACTGGTTTGGACTCAATAGTCAATACACATCCACTGACTGCAACCTTTATACAGTCTAGGGCAAAAATGAGCTTTGTCATTTGAATCTGAGTAGAGACTGTTTTACTTCTCCATCTCTATCCCCAGCACTTATCACAGTGTTTTCCACATATTAAGGGCTTCATAAATGCTTTATACATTCACTCATTCTTAATATGGCAACCATGGAAAACAAACAACACATTAGGCCAAAAATCTACAAGTCAAAAACCATCACTCAAATGTTTCCTGCTAGATCAAACAAGGGGCAGAGGCAATTACAAAAAATACAAGATAACTTTCATGACATGAAATTTAAAAGCTTTTGCAGTAACAAGATTAACACAAACAGAATCAGTGAGAAGCAGTTGACTAGACAAAAAAATCTTGGTATCAAATATATCTGTTAAGATTCAGAAATCCAAAATATATAAACAGAAACATATAATCATAAGGCATTCTGCAACAGAAAGTGGTCACAGGATTAAAACAAACACTTCTCTAAAGAATTACAAATTATTAACAACCATGAGAAAGAAATTCCAAATCACTAATAATGTAGAAAACCCAAATCAAAACAACCCTAAGTTTTAATTTAACACCGAGAGAATTGGCAAAAATGATTAAAAAAAAGATAGTAGTCAACATGAGGATGGTAGAAAGCCAGGCATGCTAAAGCTGGAAGGGCTTGTGAACTGATATTAATTTCTGGAAAGCATTTCAAAATGACTAAAATATCCATAACCTTTGACCCAGAGATTCTATTGCTAGGCACATACCTCAAGGAGGTTAATGACAAATGGAAAGGGCCCATATACACCAAAATATTTATAGCAGCAATTTCTGCAGTAGCAAAGAGCTAGAAACAAGGTACTGTAGATGTTCATTGATTGATGAATAACTAAACAAACTGTGGTACATGCAATGCACTATTACTGTGCTATAAAAAGCAATGAGTATGATGAACACAGAGAGACTTAGAAAGATTTATATGAACTGATACAAAGTAAAGTAACTGAAACCAGGAAAAAAATGTACATGACTACAATAATTTATATAGAAAGCACGCCAACGAAACACTTGAAACTGAGGGCAATAAAATTATGATGTCCAAGCTTAGCCCCAAAGAATAAATGTAAGAGGCTCACTTTCCCCAGTTGTTTTCTGAGTTGGAGAGGAGACTGTAATTGTAAAGCACTGAATATAACATCAAAATATCTATAGTATGTTGGTTAGGTTTTGGGGTTTGTTTGGGGTTTTTCTGGAGGGGGAAAGGCAAGGCAATTGGGGTTACGTGACTTGCCAGAGGTCACACAGTTAGTGTGTCAAATGTCTGAGGCTGAATTTGAACTCAGGTCCTCCTGACTACAGGTACTGTGCTCTACTCACTGTGCCACCTAGCTGTCCCTGTTGGTTCATTCTGCTTAACATTTTTTTTTTCTATTACTTTCTTTTTTATTACAAGGGATGATACTCTGGAAAAGGGTGAGAAAGGATATAGTGATAAATGTGGGTGATATAAAAGCAAAAGATATCAGTAAATTTATTTTTTAAGAGTTTCTTCTCTGCAAAATGATGTCTCTTTTGTCCCACTTATTCCATTCCCTAATTCTTGCCCTCAACTTCACCTCCAAATTACTGTTTTAGAAGGGGAAAAGTGAGTGGCAGTCAGTCTTCTTGCTCAGAACTCCAGAAGGACAAAAAGATGAAGAAAAAAAAAAGAGAGGGGTTAAAAAATGGGCTGATTCAATGCACAATTTACCTATTTCGAGTCCAGAAAGTTTTTAGGTATGTGATCAACAGGTTTATCTTACGTTTCAAAACAATGAGATTTTTACTGATTAATAAGTTTCTTTATTAATGAGTTTGGTTGTCTTTTCCTCATGTGACTAAGCAGATCTTCAACTTTAACTTAAAACTGTATGGCAAGTGGGAAGCCCATTTTATAGAAAGGCAAATAAATCTATGTGAAAATAATTTTAATATCCAATTCAATTTCTTTTTCCAAAGGAAAGTTAGCATAGTACATAGAACATTGGACTTGGAGTCAGGTAATAACCCAATATTCACTAGCCATGTGACTAGGATGAGCATGACACTAACATCTTTGGGCCTCAGCTCTAGGATACTAATGTTTCTATTACCTCATGAAACAATGAAGGCAGTTGTGGCTATGGCAGGAAGACTAATGGATTTAGAGTCTAGAGGCTTATGTTCAAATCCCTAGCTCTACTCCTATTAAACTCTCTGACCCTGAAAAAGTCTCTGCCTCAGTTTCATCATCTCTAAAATGGAAATAATATGTCCACTGCCTAAATAACTGTCTGCTATTAATATTACCACCCAGTACAGTTGAGGATCAAATAAGACAGTATACGTAAAGTACTTCACAAACTATAAACTGTTATCATAGTTTATAGTTATAACATCACATAATATCATCCCTCTTACAAAAAAGCATTACTACAAACTTTATAACGCTATATAAATAGGAGCTATAATTACTATTAACTTGCCAACTAAGACCAGAGGTTCCAGACTTCCTCCTTTGGCAATTTCCACCTTCCTCTTTTGTCAACTTAAGTCACAAAAAATGTCTGTGGTTAAAATAATAATTCACATTGTGCTTTTAGGTCTACATAGTGCTTTCCTCCTAAAAATGCTATGGGGTAGGCAATGCAAGTGTCAATATGCCCCTTTCACAGATGAGAAAGTGAAGGCTCAAAAAGGGGAAATATCTTTCTCTTGGTTGTCAAACGCAGGTCAGACCTTTCCCTCTCCACCACTGCCTCTTCAAAAACCACATTATGTTTGCTGTTCTACAGCAGCAGTGACAGAATAAGGAGTGTTCACTCAGATCTCAGTAAGTAAGCAGGCAAGAAATAGTTATTAGGTTCAAAACAACATAGGGACAGGGAGATAATTTTTATATTAATTAAAAAGAATGAATCAATCCATCTGAAGTCTAGACAAGTCCCTTAAAGCACCAATATAGTCTAAGTGCATCATGGTATCAGTGATAAAAAAAGTCTGTCATGTCCTATTCAATATCCAAGTACTTTTAAATACTGCAGTATACACTGGATTATGACAAACAAGGTTCAATGCAGACTGAACAGATGCCATCCATGTCCTAAGGAAGCTGAACTTCTAAAATATCTCACTTCTAAACATATATACATTTACTATACAAGTATTTAAATTCAGTTCAATAACATTCGTGAAATAACTCCAGATGAGGCATATTTACTCTTGGATTGGAAGAGACCACTACAGGTTAATGATAGAGCAATGAAATGGGATGTTAGGTAGCAGGGTGGTAGAGTGAATAGACTTGGAATCAGCAAGACATGCGTTCAAACCCTGCCTGACATATCCTAGCTGTGTGACCCCAGCCAAGTCCCTTCACATCTATGAGCCCCAGGCCACTCACTGAGATCCTAAATTACATTAGGGAGAGTAGAGACTGATAGCAGGTTTTCTACCCCTATGAAATCACAGATATAGACCAAATGAAAACATGAAGCACTGTGTTGGGGAGCTGGAAAAGTAAAGATGAAAAATGATAGCCTCGGTCTTCAAAAAACTTGCATTATAGAGGGACAATGAAAGGTATACACAGATAACAATCACAAGGTAGAATGAGATTAAATGAGGAGATTAGGTGAAGAGTATGAGAGATTCAAGATAAGACATCCAAATTTTCACTGGGAGGTCAGAGGGCATTGTATGGGAGGAGGTAGTACAAAGTTAAGCCTTGAAAAAATACAAGGATTTCACTAAGATGTCAGAAAAGTTCATTCAAGGTAAGAGGGATGGCATCTACAAATGCACAGAAGCAGGACAGTGCAGAATAAGACTGAGGAAGTGTTCATGCATGGAGTACATGAAAGAGAAGAGTGTTGTGAAATAAGGCTAGAAAGGTAGGCTGGAGCTAAGAAGGGAAGGTCCTTGAATGCCAGGTTAAAGTATCTGTATTTTATCCCACAAGCAATAGGGAGTTACTGAAAGTCTTTGAAGAAAGGAATGAGGCAATCAGGATCAACACTTAAACAGATGTGAGGACAAAAAATAGAGAAAGGAAGAAACAAGAGGCAGGGAAACCAACATAACACTGGATCTCACGTTCATATAGTTCTTTCATATTTATTACCTCATCTGAAAGAAACACTTTATCCCAGAGACCTTCACATTCAGATTTAATTATGTATTCTTGTACTCCTTCTAGATGCTTGAATTTCCTTTTTCTACCTATTTGGCTAAATTATCTAATCTCTGACTGGACAAATTCAAAACCACAATAGTCAGTTCAAATTAATGAACAAGGATTGCAAAATGAAAGTATATTAAGCTTCCCTATGAGAATGGAGAGAAAAGTACAAATTGAAAATACTTTGTAGGGTGAAACTAACAATTTTGTTATGCTAAGTTTTAGAGAAGACATTAAATGCTTCAATTTTAATTCCTGACAATAAAGACATATATCAGAAATCTCAAAAATCTTGCATAGTCTTACCTAGGCTACATAGAAAAAAAAAATGCAATCTTTTAAAAGAAAATGTCTACAGGCTACAAAATTAGTCAACTAGTCAAAATTATTCAATATTCACCTATTAGTCATTTTATGAATGCAGACACTGGTTCACATTAAACTAATACACGGGAAATGTTTTCCTTAAGAGAAAAATTCTGATAAGATGTAAGCATATTTTTAATCATGGTTTAAGCAATTATTGAGGGAAACAAATAGTATGTTAGACTAGAAAGATTGGTAGGGGAGAAAGCAATGGATTTGGAATCAGAAAAGATGCTAACTCTAATACTTACTACTATGTTACAACAAGCAAGTCATTCCATCACAGGACCAAAGAGTTAGAGCTAAAAAGGAACTTATAAACCATTAAGTCCAATCCCCTAGGAGTAGGAAGAATAGGAAGAGGATCATAATTATGATAGTAATAGTAATAATAGCTAGAATTTATATAGATTTAAAGTTCGCAAAATGGTTTACAAATATTATTTCATTTGATATTCACAATAACAACAGTAGCAAACACTTATATTATGTGCCAGGCACTGTGCTAAGCACTATCTCATTTCATGCTCACAATAACCCTGAAAGGTAGGTGCTGTTATTATCCCCATTTTATAGATGGGAAACTCAGTAAACTGAGGCAAACAGGGGTTAAGTTAACTTGCCTAGGATCACAAGCTAGTCTCATGCCAGATCCGAATTCACCTGCTTAGATGAGGAAATTGAAGCTGAGAGAGGTTAAATGATTTGGGTCCAGGGTCATCCAGCCAACAACTACCTGTCCAGTAAGTAAATGATACAAGATTGAACTCAAGTCTTCCTTACTTCAATTCTACTGTACCACCTAGCTGCCTCTATTTAAAGCCTTAATACCACCTCTAAAGCTCTATCTCTTCATCTGTAAAATTAGGGATAGCACTATTTAGAGAATCTACATCACAGAATTGCTGTAAGGATCAAAAAAGATAATGCATTTTGTACATTTTAAACAACTACATGAATGTCAGCTATTTTCATCTGACCCCTTAAAGTGAAATTATTTTTCATTTTCTATACTGATACACGATTACCTTTGTCTATTCTGTCAGTTGAAACTTCTAATAAAGTTTCTAGAATAATAACACAAGAAATAAAGACTCTCTTGTGGAATAGTCACTACTCCCTCTAAAGTTATCTAATTCCACAATGTTGCAAGATATCCAATCCCATTAATCAATGTTACCTTGACAGTGAATAGAGAGACTCTTCAACAACAAAAAAAAATACTTCTAACACTTTCAGTTTCCCTCCTGACTTAAGCATTTCCAAGATCTGAAGTCAGATTTTATTTTTTTCTTTTGGTCAAGTTTCAATGAATAATTTTTAACATTTATTTTCTGTTGATTACAAAAACATTTATCAGCAATCCCTGAAAGTGCCCACTGTGATGTACAATGATTTTGAGAATTCAACAGTTTAACAGGATTAAAGACAACAGAGTAGCTGTCTTTAAACATATATCTCAGGCATTCAGCTGAGAGACCATTTAAAATTGGAATCCCTGTTATGATGCTTGACTTTTGTTTGATTTCTTCACAAGTGCATTTATACACTGTAGCCTTCCCCCTCTAAAGAGAAGAAAAAGGTTGTATTGTGCTTGCTTCAGTTATAATTTCCAGCTGTGTCAAAGCTCCAGCAGCCGAAAAGCAGGAAATCCAAGAGGAAATTCCATCATCAGTTCCTGGGGTTTTGTAACCCAAATGTTCTTCCAAAAGGGAGATATTATAGGACTTTTAAAGGTGTCTGCTATGACCTTACCTCATATCTTCAAGCAAATCACATTCTGCCTGATGTTTGGCCTGAAGTTTTGTCATCTGTTCAACCTGAATATTTTTCAGTTCCTGTGTAACTTTCACCTAAAATACACCAGAAATTGATGTAGATAAGACAGACTGTAATATGCACAAAACAAAAAATACTAAATTATAATATTATATGCCCATCTGCCAGTTCACTAACTGACTATCTTAGCATCTCCAGAAAATAAAATGTTTTATGGACAAACTAGCCAAACAGGCCAAAGCACTGGTTTAACTAAAGGATAGATAACTAATCTCATTTAAAAGATGCCAAGTTGGGCAAGTTGGATTATCATTTGAGCAACCAGGCACCCATGTTCTCTTATATATGTAAAAGAATTTATTTTCTTTTTCTCCAAACCTAAGCAAATATGCCCATCCATGGGGGGACGGGGGGGGGGGGGGAGGATGGGAGGAGGGGGAGAGGAGGGTAAATTAAGGGAGGCTGTCCTCCCTCATATACATAACACCTAATAAATGCTAGTTACACAATCATGAAATGGGCATCGATTAAATAAATTATTCCATAATGGCTGCATGGAACAAAATGCCTGAGAATGATACACTCATCTCACTGACAGCCCATACAATCCAAATCACTCTCTCACAAAAGAAAATATATACAGAGAGGGAAGGCTAACCATTTACCCAGGGCAGTGAACGAGTATCCCGGTAACTTTAGCTGTTTATTTCAAAAGTGGTTTGTTTTGTTTTTGGTGAGCTGGGATCTGTTTGGGGGGGGGGGGGAGGGGTGTCAAAATATGTCCTTGCACTGACTTGAAGCCCATGCCGTTGGGATGAAAATTTGTCTAGCACTCTGAGAGCTATTACCCAGCTACAGTGTGTGTGTCTGTGTATCTCTCAGCCATCCCTAGCAGACAAGGGTCAAAACTGCTAAGGAAACCCGGATTTAAATCAAAATAAAATAAAAAAGGAAATGAGCACACACTAGTGAATTTGACATTAAGCAAATGTTTAGCTTCAAAAAACAAACAGCCCCGGGGGCTGGGGTTAGGGTGAAAGGGCAGCAGTTTGTGATGGGAGAAAAAGGTGGTGGACACAAACCTGACACAAACCCTTCCTTCATCCTATCCGGGACGCTCACTGCTATTGCTTCACTCAACCGGCCCTAGACTTGAAACATAACCTCAGCTCAACACACAACTTCCCCACTCCCCTACCCCCCATCTTAGTGGTAGTGGGGAACTCAGGCTGAAGCACCTTGCTCTTATGGACTCTTATGGAATAGGATCCCAGAATTTAGAAAGGTAGCACCTTTTTTTTATCAGTAGGGCAGGGATCTTAGAGGTCAACTCCCTCATTTTACAGACGAGGAAACTGAGGGCCAGAAAGGGAAAGGGACTTTTCCAAGATAACGTTACTAGGGTGTTACTATCAGTGTCAAGGGCGAAATTCAGACCCATCTCTTTTCACTCAACCACGCCTGCTCACTTGGGAAAGCCCGGTAAACCTTCATTTCTGGAGGGAGGTGGGAGGGGGGGAGGGAGGGGAAGAAGGTGAGGAGAAAAGGGGTGTGACCATTTCAACTTCTCCCCTCGGGCTCCCAGAGGAAAACCAGGCCCAGGCAAGATGTGGAGAATACAACCAAATCCTGCAAAATGGGGGGCGGCGGGAGCGGAGGGCGAAGCCTTGATGCAGACTAAACAATAATACACACACTCTCGCTCGGGTTCTGCAGAACTGCAGGGGTTTGCTCGGCTCCCAAGCACGCTCTGCCTTCGTGCACCCTGAGAATGCACTTTGCAACCTGAATGCACTCTCCTGGCGCGCGCACAACACACACACACACACACACACACATATCAGTACAACTCCTTCTGCAAACAGCGCAGGTTTCCACCTCATTCCCAAAGAGAGGGAGCCAGTGAGGGTGGAGGGGAGGTGGGCCTCGAGGGGCCCGGCGTTGCATCTGGATGAGGCGAGAGACCTACAAGCGCCTCCCTCACCCCCCAGCACCCCGGCCCCGCATCCCGGACTGCGGCGGTCAGAGAAGCCCCGAGTCTCCCGGCTGCTGCGGAAAGAGTAGATCCCGCCCGGGGCGGGGAGAAGTCGACAGCAGGGCTAGCAGCCTTTCTCCTTCGCAGCTCACAGCAGCTGCAGAGCCCGCCGCCCCCACCTCCACAGCCCCCCGCGTGCTCCCGCCTCCCGCCCCCCGCCCGGCCCCAGCCGCAGCCCCGCCGGCTCGCTCACCTTCCTTGGCGGCGGCTGCATGATGCTGGAGGGACATGAATCCTCCCCCGGCGGCGGCGGCGGCGGCGGCGGCGGCGGCAGCAGTAGCAGCGGCAGAAGGAGGAGACCGGGGAAGGGGAGGGGGAGAAGGGGAGGGGGTCAGGCCGGACCCTGCCCCGGGGTGTACGGGTATGCAGCTTTCCCGGGCAGCCTCAGAAGGAGGAGGACCCAGGGGAGGGCTGGCTGGGCCCAGTGCGTGTGTGTCTCCCAGAGTGTCTGTCTCTGTGTGCAAGGTTTCCCTGGCGGCCGCAGGAGGAGGAGACCTGGGGGAGGGCTGGGCTGGACCCCGGGCTGTGCGTGTGTGCGCGCGTGTGTGTGCCAGAGAGCGAGCTCCCGAGGAGGCGGGGACCCCGCGCGGGGCGGGGGGCTGGGGCTGGACTCTGCGAGCAACTGGGAGGGGCGGGGGGCTGGCTCTCCCCAGGAGCCGGGGAAGAAGGAACCCCGGGAGAGGGGAAAGAGGGACCCGGGGTCTGTGTGATCGAAGCTAGGCGGGAATTGCGCGGGGG